>NC_056735.1:763553063-763853063 GCF_019279795.1 Protopterus annectens | reverse complement strand
CTTGTTTATGTACCACATAACTGTAGTGTTGTCTGTCTTTAGTAGTAGTTGTCCTGGATGCAGCAGGTCCTTGAAAGCTATAAGGGCATTTTGTACAGCTAGCATCTCTTTTTGATTGATGTGAAGATGCCTTTGTTCTGCGGTCCACGTGCCCTGAATACATTTGCCTGCCATGTGTGCTCCCCAGGCATAATCTGATGCATCTGTTGTCAGTGTTTGCCTGGCTGTGGGTTGTGTAAAAGGCTGTCCCTTGTTGAGGTGACAAGCTTGAGTCCACCATTGAAACTCCTGTTGAAGGCAAGGGATTAGTGATATAACTGTTTCCAAACTTTGACAGTGTTGAGATCATACATTCTTTAGGTACCATTGTAGTTTCCTCATATGCAGTCTGGCATATGGAATTAGTAGTATGCAGAATGCCATGTAACCCAAGGCCTGCAGAATTTTTCTTGCAGGGAGTTTGGTCTTTGTTGCCATCAATTGAAAGTATTGAGTCAGTTGTCCTTGTTTGTCTGGCATGAGATAAGCCATCTGGGCCGTTGTGTTCAAGCTGGCACCCAGGAATATAATCTCTTGTGAGGGCACTAGTTTTGATTTCTTTTCATTTACTGTGTACCCCAGGCAACTTAGCTTTTTTACAAACGCCAGATGCTTTAGAAGAATGTCCTTGCTCTCTGCTTGAATCAGGCAGTCATCCAGGTACGGATAAATTTGAATTCCCTTCTGTCTGCAAAATGCAATTACTAGGGCAGCAGAGAATTGGTAGTGCATTGAACCAGCTATGAATCTGAGGTATCTTCTTCAGTTTTGTCTGATGGGGACATGCAGGTATGCCTCTTTGAGGTCCAAAGTCACGAGCCAAGCTTTCTTGCCCAGCATGGGAAGAAGCTGCTGTAATGTCAACATTTCGAATTTCGGAACATCCAGGTAAGTGTTTAGAGATGAAAGATCCAGAATGGGCCTCCAGGCTTTGTCCTTTCTGGGAACCAGAAAGAGTCTTGAGTGAAATCCTTGTCCTTGCTCCTGTGATGGTACCTTTTGAATAGCTCTCATATTCAGGAGTGCTGTAATTTGTTTTTGAGCCTCTGCCCATTGATTTGGTGGCAGATTTGGCATTCCTTTTAACCTTTAAATACAATGTTGAGAACCCATTTGTCTTTGATCATTTGCCAATTGTGGTAGAAGAGTGCCAGTTTTCCTCCCAAGGGGGCTGCCAAGAAGGATTTGTTTGGCAGTTGTAGTGGGAAGTCATTGGAGCTGCTTTTTATATGGTTGGGGCCTGTCTTCCCCTTCTTTCTGGCCTGATGCAACCCATTGTCGAGGCCTGTAAGGACCTTGTGTTTGACCTCTACCTCTTGGACGTCTGTATCTTCCCCTTTGAGGTCTGTTTGTAATTGGAAAGGACCAATTCATAGTTGGTCAGTTTCTGCTAAATCTAGGAGGCTGAACCTGTAAGAAATCCTTCACCGTTTGCACAGATTTTGCCTTATCCTCCATTTTCTTTAATACCTCTTCTGCCTTAACTCCAAATAAAACATCCTGCTGCAAAGGTGCATCCAATAATTTTGCTTTAACATGATCTGGTAACATATGTTCTTTTAACCAAGCATGTCTTCTAATAACAGAGCCTGTAACTGCGGCCCTGCAGGAGGCCTCTAGAGAATCAAAGCCACATTGCAAAGTATGCTTTCCCACTTGTTCAGCTGCATGCAATAAATCCTGCATTTCTTTAAAATTAGGAGGATCTGATTCTGGAAGCATTTTTTGTTTTAACTGAGACAGTAAAAATTGCTGATTATTTTAGCATGTGAAACTGGCAATTTAAGACTTTCATTGCTAAAGTTGCAGATGTATATACTTTCTTTCCCCATCTGTCTAATGCTCTGGAATCTCTGTCAGAGGGAACTGGATTCTTGGCTGATGAGGCCTTAACTCCTTTGGGTCCCTGAGAAATAGTTTCAGGGTCAGCTACAGGGCTTCTAACAGAAATTTGAGTCAGGGACTCTGTAGTATCTGTCAGGTTTAACAGGGGCTGGAGGTAAGGAATCAGGATTTAAGCTGGATTCAGTATACACATCATCCACTATCTAACACTGGCAGAATAGCAAGGAGTCTGTGTTGAGGTAATAAAAAGAAGTCTCTGAGCCTTTTCTTGGATTCTGAGTAATCCTGGCCTTCCCAGTGGAAATGCTCCCTCATGGTATGTAGGGTTTCCCCAAAGGAGTAGTCCTCAGGCAGTGAAAAGTAAAGATTAAAAGTAAAGGTAAAGAGTATCCTAGGTCTGAGGATGAATCAGAAGAGATGGACACCTGGTCGGATGAGTCAGTCTGCATCCTGTCTAGGCCTTTTATCAGGAGGGGGATGGGACCCCCTGATCAGAGTGATTAGGTCTTCGGCCATTTTGAGCATTTGTTTCTTAGGCATGGAGGTCTGTCCTGGAGAATGCTGTATTTGTTTCTTTGATTTTAAAGGAGGCTTAGACTTAGCTGAGGGTTTAATGCTTAACTGAGTAGGTCTGAAGACACCCTCTGTAGCTGTGGGTTGCTCAGCTACTCCGGATCCCTCTGAAAGGTTAGTCTCGGTAGGCTGAAGAACTAGTGCGTCCGAAGGCCCAGCCATCTCCACGTGGGAGTCAGAGGCGGCTTGTGGTTCTACAGAAGCGGTAGTCAGGGGCTGTGAAGGCGCCTCGCTGAAAACCGGAGAACCAGCGACTGGCCTAGAAGAGGCTTCGTCGTCAGTTTTGGGCCTCGGATGCCTATCCTTGTCTTTGCGCTTTTTGTGTATTCCGGTCGTCGGAAGTTCCGACGGCATGGTATAATTGAATTTTCTACCAAAATAATGTTGGGCAAAATCAAACCGACGTTTAATAGTGCGCTTGTTAAACCTAGCACAAAACCAACAACCAGTGACGTCGTGGTCAGGGCCTAGGCATGGGATACAATAGGAATGGAAATCCTTATGAGGTATTTGCTTTCCACAAGAAATACAGTTATTGACTTTTACTGACATCGGTCTGAGGCAAGAAAAAGTTTCCCCAATGGGGTACTTAGCTTTGTAGAAGGATTCTGGATTCGGAATGAAAATCTCAGGAGACAGCCGACCGGCACTTGCGAACTGCTTTTGCTTCAGGCACCGCGCAGCAAGAAAGACTGAAGAAAATGGCATCGGCTGCATCTTATATACCCCTGTCGCATTGACATCAGGGAGGAGGTGACAGCAACCGACGCCGGACCAGGACTTTGGAACTCAGGCCGACTGAGGAACCGCCTGATGGCAGGATAACCCAAGTGTAATGACTGCAGCAGTGTAACACAATGAACATCATGCTAATACAGACCCTGAGGGAGGAGTAGCTGTGGATTATAAGTTGCTATAGGTTGGGCCATGCACTATACACTTTATGGCATGGAACTATAGGATAAAAATATATGTTAAATTGTTTAGGACAGGTTGTAGTGAAGCCAACAGGGCATTAATAGGAAACCAAGGTGCAGATTGTTGTGGGAAAAGATTCAGGGCAGCATAAATGGTGCAATAGACAAGAGGACTGAATGCAAAGGTCAGAATAATGGCAGGTCCCTTTAACTTAGAGTTATTAGAAAAGCCGACACACTCTGGCTAGGCTTATAAATGCCCTCGGGCAGATAGCCTACCTATGAAAGATAACTAGGAAGTGGCAAAGATAGATAAGTGATTTGTTAAATGGAAAGGGGGAGGGGAGAGGGGAGAATTTATAGAAAGGGAGGAACTGAGACAATATACATGGGTTAAGAGCAGAGAATCTGAGAGTAAAATGGTGAAAGTAAAGATTGACAAGGCAATAGCAGCTGGAATAAGGCGAGGGAACATAATTTTTCCTAATATACTACAAATTGATAAAAGGGTAGGATGAAGATAAGGGATGGAGGAAAGGATGTGGTATCTTGGGGGTAATGAAGTAGCTAGAAATAAACATTGTGGAAAACGAGTTGGAGGAGGCAGGCAGGGTAAGATGCAGATAGCTAGTACAGGTTTGTGAGCGTACAGCCTTTGCAGAGGACTGGGATTAAGTGGAAATTTAAAACACTTTTTGTCCTTGGAAAGAAGCATTTTAAAGTAGAGTTTGAGTAAGGGAAGACCTGAGTGGAATGAGGCAAGAATTTCATTCATGTACATTTGATGTTGTGTGGGCAGAGGAACAGCTTTCCAGACTAAAGGAAATCAAAGCCATAGGACCAGATGAAATATCAGCTCGAGTTCCCAAGCAGTTGCAAAGGCTTTTGGTGGGACCATTGAAAATAGGTGTTCTGTAGGGCACCAGCAAACCTTGATTATCCCTGTCTATGATCAGGTACGCCCAGTCCAGGGAATTGTAGATCTGCAGGTTTGACATACCTAATCCCAAAACTATAGGAAATTACTTTGAAAGAAAAGTTGTTGAATTGTAGCTATCTATATTAGTTTAACCAGCGTGGTTTTGTTGTCAAAAAGCATTGTCAGAATAACTAGATACATTACTGTGATTGTGGCATGGCTGAATATAAAGTTATTTCAGTGAAACTGTATATTTAGATTAGTAAAATATTTGATGTGAGCCTTCATAAAAGACCTCCTTTGTAAGGTCAAGAGACTGGAGAATTGGCTAGGAGGATATTGGATGGGACATTTGTAGTAACAGTTGCATTGCCAAGTGAATGGTATGACAAGTGGTGTAGTGCAAGGGATGGTGTTGCCCCATTGCCGTGGCTACCTGTTCCACAAATAACCATCTTTTTTCTGGGTTCTATTATATTTAGGCTTGTCAGCATAGAATCCTTTCCCTGCTTTGCCAACAGACTCAGAGTCTCTTGTGTTTCCAATACCATGACAGGAATGTACCCCATTCCTAAGTCAGGGTACAATTAGGGTTCATGAAATTAGTATTGATTCAGTCTTTGATGTTAGCCAAGAGTACTCTTCTCAGCACCTGCAATGTGATCAGAATTGCCTCCTTCTGTTCTTCATAACGGGTAACATGTTTTGCTAGTATATGTAAATATGCCTGTATTTTTTTTTTTTTTAGACCCATTGTTCCTACGACTGTTAGAACTGTCCGGTTGTGTTTTTTCCACATTGCTCTTGCTTTTTGCCTTCAAATCCTGATTTTATGTCTTTGCTTCTCTCTCTCTCTCTCTACATAGGCCTTTACAATCACTGGCTGTAGCAATTTCAATGATCATATAAAAAGACAAAAATGAGCATTGGACTTCTATAGCTGGTTTCCTCGCACCTATTTTTTGAACTTTTGGCAATGGGTGATCCCATGTAATATAAATTTTATCATTCTCTATAATGCTTTGTGGTTCATGTTTCCAATGCTTCTCGGCTACTTCTATATTGTAGGGTTTGCACAATCCCCAGTGCAACAAGTCTTGCCATTATTTGTCTATTAGTATACAGGCCATAAATCTTAACCTCCTAGCACAAGAAATATAAACAAAGCCTAAAATAATGGGATGGGGGTGGGGAATGGGAGGGTGAATTCCGAAAAATAAGGACAGATTGTAAATATTGCTCTTATAAAACTTTTAAAGTTGCTAGAATAACAGGATTTGTGTTAGCATGTGTATTCTGAAGGATATGAAGTCTGAAACTCAAATGTCTGTCATTATTTAGGGACTTCAATCCTCAGTGATTTGCCAGAAAACCACAAATTTTATAAGGAACAGACTTAAATATGAGGCAAAAATATGGATAATTCTTTGAAAATTTGGACAGTTGAGAGGTATGATACAGGCCCTCTGCAATCAGTGTGGCATACCCAGCAACAAGATCTGAAACTGATTCCAGTTTTTTTTCACAAAACCTGCATACATGTCTGTTTTCCCCCACATTTTCAATGGATTTTGTAAACCACCATGCTTGTGGTCCACTATCCTGGGTTGCCATTAGCTTTTCATCTTTAATTTCAATTCACCTCTCCTTAGCCATACCTGCATCAAATCTTGGTCAACATGAGGTTGTCTTTGAAACCGCCGCTATATTTATGGCTTTTCCAATTTTCTTTCCTTCTCCTTATATTGTTTTTTGGCGCATTCAATTGCTGTCAGATTTCTGCCTACTTCTAGTTTGATTTCAATTCTTGCTTGATACTGAAGTGTTTTTGCTAAACTAAGCAAATATGTCAACTTAGGCTTCTCATGTGATGAGGTCAGCAGATATATGTAGCCCCACAGATGTCTGACCACTTCCTATATAACCAGGGGTCACTTTCCACCTCACACTTACATTTCTTGTCTTCTCAAAGGTAAAATGAGGCCAGTGCTGCATAAACATGTTCTGCTAGTCTAACAGACCTCCAGCAAAAGTGCAAATTAATCTATCGTGGCGACCCCTAACCAGGAAAAGCCGAAAGACACAACAGCAATCTATTGAGGCATTCATATGCTCTGGGCCATTTTTTTTCTTATTTTTGTAATGTAATGTTGAGGTTCAACTAACCTATGTTGCACAGACAGTTTCTATTTTAGAAGCTCTAACCTGTTACATTTTGTAATTCTTGATTATATAATACACATTTTGCTTATTATTTGTGTACTTGTGCGCTTTATGTATCTTTTTTTTTTTTACTGAACTGAGCCTGAAAATAGTAACTATAGATTATTGTTCTATGCTGATTAAGAAATACACAAAATAAACCCATTTATTATTTATTTATGAATTTAACTGAGCAGATGGACTGGTCCTTGGTCCCTTTTCAGCCATGACCTGGGCACAATTCAGTTGCAGGAATACAGAGAGGTTCGAATATTACAAATTAATGCAGTCATTACAGAATAGAACATACAGTATGATAGTTTTGAGAAAAAAATGAGACATTATTAACATACTGCCAACTTGTAAGACTTACTTCTGGATACTTCAATTAATTAGCATTATTTATTGAAAAATAAAAAGAAATGTTACTTGGTTATATATGCTAATTAAAGGTTGCTTCTGTAGTGTATCCTAATGTACAGGTACCCTACTGTACAGGCTATTAGCTTTATGTCAAAATCAGAGTATTTATTCCTTGTATGAAACAAATGAAGTAGTAAGCTCTTTTCAGGTATATAGTAAGAGTTTGTCTGAATAAGTTATTTCTCTTGACCCCAAAGTTCTACTAAAACTTCTTTCAGCACCTACAAAATGATGTAAAAGTCTATAAAAGTCAGGCTGCTGTCTGCCTGTTTTCAGGGGCTGTATGGTAAGGATTTTTCTATTTTGTTTTCCACGGTGGGACTTTTTATCTTAGTTTATAGTTAAATGTAGAAAACATCTGCTGGGTAGATGGAGCTGTGACTAGTCACAAGTTTGCTTTAGCAAGAGTGATGCAATGGTTCTCTTTCCTGAAATAGGAATGAAGCAACATTTACAATGGTTTGAATTTTTGTGTGTTGGGGTGTAATTTTAGAGTAATTATGGTGGGGGTGCACATTCCAGATGAGGAATGAATGCATTATTTGCAAAGGTGCACAAGGCGTGAGGGATAAGGTGGCAAGCTTTTAATTTCTGCTCACCTTCACCAGTAAAATGTTAGTGTGGGTTTTAAACTATGAATGTTGAAAGTCATCTTGCTTGAGGAGGAGTGAACCAAGATATGTGCATTAGTGGTGGATGGAGAGAAGAGTCTCTGCAAAAGCACTCGACCAAATTTGCCAGAGGCAGCTCCAAGAGGAAGAGTGTCTCATGTGGGATGCATTTGCACCTTGCAACTGTTATATTTTGGCATTCTGTACTGGTACATGTTTTACATAGGACTGCTGCATAAGGCACTTGTGGCATCCTGAGATACCAATGTCATCAGAATAAGTGAAAGAGCATAGTAAAATGTGTACATATGTTTTCACTGGAATAATATGCATAATTGTTACCATTTTGCAAAATAGAATGGCAAGTTATTTAATACTGAGCAAGTGAATTTTAACCCTTCCCCTCTTAAACATATGTTCTATGACAGACAGGAACTTTCAACTCTTTTGTGTGGGATTTCATATTTGTTTTATTACGTCATTCTCAAAATAGCCCTTTACAGCTTTATTTTCAGAGCAGTATGTTTATTTGCAAAACTCTGTACTATGCCATTTATATTTGAAGTGGATATATTACTTAATTTATCCAACCTGAAATAATTCTGTCTGCATACTTGGCATAACATCAGAAATAACATTTATATAAGCATGTATTTTATTGTGATAAGAAATGCATGTACAACTTCAGGGTTGACCTGTGTGTCTGATGTTAATGTCAGAAATCATATTTCAGATATTTTCTGTAGTAGACTATCCAAATATGCTCAACTGAATCTTTATTCTGAAAAGCCAAACAGTTGTTGAAATGTACAGAAGTGTATGGTATTGTGCCTTGCAGGCTGGCAGGTTACTATGCTTGGACGTACACTATGAATGATGAATCCTGTACCTAAACTGGTTCTCAGGCTGACCCAGAACACATCTCAAGCACTGTATAGAGGCACCCTGTTCTTAGAGAGTTCAGGTGATCAAAGCTGAATAATGTAGCTCATACGATGGCTAATTGGTGATTCTTGTACCAAAGTTGGTCACTTAGTCTGACAGCATTATTTCTGTTGCATTTATTACACACTGTTCATTGTTGCACATTTGTCCAAAATGTATCGCATTCATTTCTAAATATGTTGTATGCTGAATGTCCTCTGATATCTCCTGTTCTTAGGTTCATAGGTAATTACTAGGCTAGCTGCCCTTGTGGGCCATTTTAAGCATGGCCAATTTCCTTTTGCTTGAATTAACCTATCCCAATTGGTTAGAGATTGGCCTTACCCATTCCATGGTCAATTAATTGCATATTACCCTAATGAGAGTAACTGGGATCATACCATAGATAATTTGAGGGGGACCCATACATGGAATAAAGCATTTAGGAGCTGCCTCTGTCCATTAGTAGTACAGGTGACACTCCTTGGTTATTTCTGTTTCCCATCCAAAGATCCAAGCTGTATTTGAATATGGACAGGGATGAACTTTATTTTATGTTTATGGGGAGTTTGCTAAGGAGCAGCTGTATCCTTTGTGAGATATGCCTGTCCCTCCAAACCATTCTGCTGATGCTACAGAAGAGATTTAGATCCCTAGACTTAGTATTTCTCTTGCCATTTGACTTGCTGATGGGCAGTAACTCCATCAGTACTGGGATGGAGGATGTCTTGTATGCCAGGCACAGGTTACCTCTTAGCAGTCTGTGGGATACGGAGTATAGTGATAGTGCTTTGAGACTGTCCATGTAGGACATGTTGTTTAGACCTTGTATCCTTTTAGAAAGGTATCTCTGTGGGTACTCCATTTATTGCATGAACATGTTTGTGTTTGCTTGTAGTTTTATTAACACCAAATAACATACCACATTGTGTTACCTATGCTGGTCACTCACTTTGGCTCAGAACTGCATTTCCAGGACAGTAACAAAGGGACCCTACTCTAAGAGGCTTAATGTAAGATTCACATTACATGCCATACAATTAGCCTACCTGCCCTGAAGGCACAGGCAGGAGACAACACACACAGGAAATTTAGTGCTTAAACTCTCTAGGACGTAACACAGGGCATAAAAGGTACATTTCGTCTTGGGCAGTAGCTAGAACTATTTTGCCAAAAATCTAAGAAACTCATTTAGTGGAAAGCATACAATGCATGCCTTGATTTTAAGAATGGATCAGCTCTCCACCCCTAGGTGCAGAGGCATGGATGGTGCTGTCTTACCTGTCCACAAATGTAAGAATACAGTTTAGCTGAGGGCATACAAAGGATATCTTAATTTAAAATGTACAGGTCTGCTTTATCTGCCCACCTCGGCTATTGTTCCCCTCTGATGTAGGCCATTGTATATAGCCATCATTAATCACCATGCCTTCTGAAACCCTTCTCATCCCCCCCCCTCTGCCTACTACTTCTAATTCCTCTATACCATGCTACCTCTTATTCCTCTTACAAGCTACCCCCTTCATTCCTATCCCCTCTTCACCCTTCATCACTCTACCACAGTATATCACTCTCCCTAGTTCAACCTAACCCACTTTTCTGCTTCAAACTAAAACTTCTACCCTCCTCAATGAAACGTCATTTTCCTAAAGTATTATTATACCTCCCACAAAACAACAGAAGTAAACCCAAAACCCTGCTCTCATTCCCCTTTAACTACCTATGCCTAGCAGGTGACCTACATCCCAACCCAGGACCTAGTACCAGCAACAATCCAACTCTCCCTATTGCCACCCATATTACCAACCCTAAATATCTCAAACTCCTGACCATCAATGCCCAGAGTCTAAAAAACAAAATAGCCCACTTCCACGCTTGGCTATACCATACCCTACCTGACATAGTAGCTGTCTCTGAGACATGGCTACAACCCAGTATTTCTGACTCTGAAATCCTGCCCCTGGGTTTCAAGCTCTTAGACATGACCGCCTAAAACAGAAGGGAGGGGGTGTGGCCTTGGTCTACTCTAGGCTACTCTCTATCACTCCCCACCAAAATCCTATTCCTCAATTTAACAACGCTGAACTAGTCATAGGAATTCTCAAACTAAATAACCATAAAAGCATCTGTGTCATAGCCCTCTATATCCTCCCTGGAAACAATACAAATACACTTGAGGAAATCCTTCTATGGGCCTCAACTAATATCAAGTTTGAGACCTACATCCTAGGAGATGTGAACATTGACTGGAACAAAATTACTGCCAATAATCCCACCATATCAATCAATCTATTTAATTTCACTCAACTTACAAATGCCGTTACCAGACCCAATAAAATAGCCCCGGCTCCATACTGGACAGGATCCTTGTCTCCCACTCAAATAAAACCTCCCATATTAGCACCTTACCAGACTCCATTAGTGATCACTTGCCTGCCTTCGTCCATAGAGCAACCCCTCCTCACCTACACCAATATATCCAAACTTGGAATCTCACAAACTTTAACCTGACAACGTTCTCGGTTCTCTCAAACTAATAAATTTGGACAATCTAAAACTTTTCCTCTAGACAACACTGTTGAATTCTTCAATTCACCCTTCTTAGATACCCTGAACTCCCAAGCCCCCTCCAAGAACAAAACGTATAAAAAAAGAATTCCGCCCACTGGCTTACTAAAGATGCCAAAACACTCATGCAGCAAAGGGACAAGACCTGGAAACTTTACCATGTAATATGCACCCTGACACCGTTCTTAAATATAAACAACTCTGCAACCTAGCCAAAAAACATGTTACACAGGATAAAAAAATCATACTATACCAAACTCCAGTCTACTCATTACATGAACCCCAAACAATTCTGGAAATCCATCAACTCTCTCCTCAATCCAGGCACCAAAAACAATCCTTGCCCTGACACTAACTCCATAGCAGATCTCACCAAAACCTTCCCTAACAACTCCTCCCCCCAACTCAAATCCTCTCCCCAACCTTCCATCCTAAACTCTCCTCCTATATTTCATCTCAAAACCATTCCCACCTCATATATAAAAAAACATTTCTCTAAACTTAAGCCATGCTCCAACAACATCCCCCTCACTCTTTTTAAAACTTGCAGCAGACAGCATCGCCATCCCCATTAGTACACTCCTCAATAGATCCATACAGGAATTATATGTCCCTAAACTGTGGTGTGCAGCCTTTATCCTACCCCTCCATAAAGGAGGCAAAAATAATATCTCCAACTTCCGACCCATAGCAATTCTCTCCCCTATTTCAAAAATTCTTGAGAAATGCATCCACCTCCAGCTCATGCCTTTCCTTACAAATAACCAACTCCTCACCCCCAACACAACATGGGTTCCGTCTTGGCCATAGCACAATAACTGCTGTTCTCTCTTTTCTGGACATCGTAAACCATGCCCGTGATTCCGGAAAACTTGTATCCACAGTCCTCCTTGACCTCTCCAAGGCTTTTGATACAGTCTCCCATACCCACCTTTCTAATCTTACTCTCTCACAAAACACCATTACCTGGTTCAGCAGCTACCTCTCTGATTGATAGATCTCAGGCTGTGAAATGGAAGACTGAAACCTCAGCCTTCCTTCCAACCCCAACCGGGTACCCGGGGATCCATACTCGGCCCAATGCTCTTTAATATCTGCACATTACCCTGCACCACTGACCAGGACTTTGGAACTCAGGCCGACTGGGGAACCGCCTGACGGCAGGATAACCCAAGTGTAATGACTGCAGCAGTGTAACATGATGAACATCATGCTAATGCAGAACCTGAGGGAGGAGTAGCTGTGGATTATAAGTTGCTATAAGTTGGGCCATGCACTATAAACTTTATGGCATGGAACTATAGGATAAAAATATATGTTAAATTGTTTAGGACAGGTTGTAGTGAAGCCAAAAGGGCATTAATAGGAAACCAAGGTGCAGATTGTTGTGGGAAAAGATTCAGAGCAGCATAAATGGTGCAATAGACAAGAGGACTGAATGCAAAGGTCAGAATAATGGCAGGTCCCAAGCCAACACACTCTGGCTAGGCTTATAAATGCCCTCGGGCAGATAGCCTAGTACCTACCTATGAAAGATAACTAGGAAGTGGCAAAGATAGATAAGTGATTGTTAAATGGAAGGAGGGAGGGGAGAGGGGAGAATTAATAGAAAGCGTGGAACTGAGAGAATATACATAGGTTAAGAGAAGAGAATCTGAGAGTAAAATGGTGAAAGTAAAGATTGACAAGGCAATAGCAGCTGGAATAAGGTGAGGGAACATAATTTTTCCTAATATACTACAAATTGATAAAAGGGTAGGATGAAGATAAGGGATGGAGGAAAGGATGTGGTATCTTGGGGGTAATGAAGTAGCTAGAAATAAACATTGTGGAAAAAAAGAGTTGGAGGAGGCAGGCAGGGTAAGATGCAGATAGCTAGTACAGGTTTGTGAGCGTACAGCCTTTGCAGAGGACTGGGATTAAGTGGAAATTTAAAACACTTTTTGTCCTTGGAAAGAAGCATTTTAAAGTAGAGTTTGAGTAAGGGAAGACCTGAGTGGAATGAGGCAAGAATTTCATTCATGTACATTTGATGTTGTGTGGGCAGAGGAACCGCTTTCCAGACTAAAGGAAATCAAAGCCATAGGACCAGATGAAATATCAGCTCGAGTTCCCAAGCAGTTGCAAAGGCTTTTGGTGGGACCATTGAAAATAGGTGTTCTGTAGGGCACCAGCAAACCTTGATTATCCCTGTCTATGATCATGTATGCCCAGTCCAGGGAATTGTAGATCTGCAGGTTTGACATACCTAATCCCAAAACTATAGGAAATTACTTTGAAAGAAAAGTTGTTAAATTGTAGCTATCTATATTAGTTTAACCAGCATGGTTTTGTTGTCAAAAAGCATTGTCAGAATAACTAGATACATTACTGTGATTGTGGCATGGCTGAATATAAAGTTATTTCAGTGAAACTGTATATTTAGATTAGTAAAATATTTGATGTGAGCCTTCATAAAAGACCTCCTTTGTAAGGTCAAGAGACTGGAGAATTGGCTAGGAGGATATTGGATGGGACATTTGTAGTAACAGTTGCATTGCCAAGTGAATGGTATGACAAGTGGTGTAGTGCAAGGGATGGTGTTGCCCCATTGCCGTGGCTACCTGTTCCACAAATAACCATCTTTTTTCTGGGTTCTATTATATTTAGGCTTGTCAGCATAGAATCCTTTCCCTGCTTTGCCAACAGACTCAGAGTCTCTTGTGTTTCCAATACCATGACAGGAATGTACCCCATTCCTAAGTCAGGGTACAATTAGGGTTCATGAAATTAGTATTGATTCAGTCTTTGATGTTAGCCAAGAGTACTCTTCTCAGCACCTGCAATGTGATCAGAATTGCCTCCTTCTGTTCTTCATAACAGGTAACATGTTTTGCTAGTATATGTAAATATGCCTGTATTTTTTTTTTTTTAGACCCATTGTTCCTACGACTGTTAGAACTGTCCGGTTGTGTTTTTTCCACATTGCTCTTGCTTTTTGCCTTCAAATCCTGATTTTATGTCTTTGCTTCTCTCTCTCTCTCTCTCTCTCTCTCTCTCTACATAGGCCTTTACAATCACTGGCTGTAGCAATTTCAATGATCATATAAAAAGACAAAAATGAGCATTGGACTTCTATAGCTGGTTTCCTCGCACCTATTTTTTGAACTTTTGGCAATGGGTGATCCCATGTAATATAAATTTTATCATTCTCTATAATGCTTTGTGGTTCATGTTTCCAATGCTTCTCGGCTACTTCTATATTGTAGGGTTTGCACAATCCCCAGTGCAACAAGTCTTGCCATTATTTGTCTATTAGTATACAGGCCATAAATCTTAACCTCCTAGCACAAGAAATATAAACAAAGCCTAAAATAATGGGATGGGGGTGGGGAATGGGAGGGTGAATTCCGAAAAATAAGGACAGATTGTAAATATTGCTCTTATAAAACTTTTAAAGTTGCTAGAATAACAGGATTTGTGTTAGCATGTGTATTCTGAAGGATATGAAGTCTGAAACTCAAATGTCTGTCATTATTTAGGGACTTCAATCCTCAGTGATTTGCCAGAAAACCACAAATTTTATAAGGAACAGACTTAAATATGAGGCAAAAATATGGATAATTCTTTGAAAATTTGGACAGTTGAGAGGTATGATACAGGCCCTCTGCAATCAGTGTGGCATACCCAGCAACAAGATCTGCAACTGATTCCAGTTTTTTTTCACAAAACCTGCATACATGTTTGTTTTCCCCCCCACTTTCAATGGATTTTGTAAACCACCATGCTTGTGGTCCACTATCCTGGGTTGTCATTAGCTTTTCATCTTTAATTTCAATTCACCTCTCCTTAGCCATACCTGCATCAAATCTTGGTCAACATGAGGTTGTCTTTGAAACCGCCGCTATATTTATGGCTTTTCCAATTTTCTTTCCTTCTCATCTGATCCTTCTCCTTATATTGTTTTTTGGCGCATTAAATTGCTGTCAGATTTCTGCCTACTTCTAGTTTGATTTCAATTCTTGCTTGATACTGAAGTGTTTTTGCTAAACTAAGCAAATATGTCAACTTGGGCTTCTCATGTGATGAGGTCAGCAGATATATGTAGCCCCACAGATGTCCGACCACTTCCTATATAACCAGGGGTCACTTTCCACCTCACACTTACATTTCTTGTCTTCTCAAAGGTAAAATGAGGCCAGTGCTGCATAAACATGTTCTGCTAGTCTAACAGACCTCCAGCAAAAGTGCAAATTAATCTATCGTGGCGACCCCTAACCAGGAAAAGCCGAAAGACACAACAGCAATCTATTGAGGCATTCATATGCTCTGGGCCATTTTTTTTCTTATTTTTGTAATGTAATGTTGAGGTTCAACTAACCTATGTTGCACAGACAGTTTCTATTTTAGAAGCTCTAACCTGTTACATTTTGTAATTCTTGATTATGTAATACACATTTTGCTTATTATTTGTGTACTTGTGCGCTTTATGTATCTTTTTTTTTTTTTTTTACTGAACTGAGCCTGAAAATAGTAACTATAGATTATTGTTCTATGCTGATTAAGAAATACACAAAATAAACCCATTTATTATTTATTTATGAATTTAACTGAGCAGATGGACTGGTCCTTGGTCCCTTTTCAGCCATGACCTGGGCACAATTCAGTTGCAGGAATACAGAGAGGTTCGGAATATTACAAATTAATGCAGTCATTACAGAATAGAACATACAGTATGATAGTTTTGAGAAAAAAATGAGACATTATTAACATACTGCCAACTTGTAAGACTTACTTCTGGATACTTCAATTAATTAGCATTATTTATTGAAAAATAAAAAGAAATGTTACTTGGTTATATATGCTAATTAAAGGTTGCTTCTGTAGTGTATCCTAATGTACAGGTACCCTACTGTACAGGCTATTAGCTTTTATGTCAAAATCAGAGTATTTATTCCTTGTATGCGAAACAAATGAAGTAGTAAGCTCTTTTCAGGTATATAGTAAGAGTTTGTCTGAATAAGTGATTTCTCTTGACCCCAAAGTTCTACTAAAACTTCTTTCAGCACCTACAAAATGATGTAAAAGTCTATAAAAAGTCAGGCTGCTGTCTGCCTGTTTTCAGGGGCTGTATGGTAAGGATTTTTCTATTTTGTTTTCCACGGTGGGACTTTTTATCTTAGTTTATAGTTAAATGTAGAAAACATCTGCTGGGTAGATGGAGCTGTGACTAGTCACAAGTTTGCTTTAGCAAGAGTGATGCAATGGTTCTCTTTCCTGAAATAGGAATGAAGCAACATTTACAATGGTTTGAAATTTTGTGTGTTGGGGTGTAATTTTAGAGTAATTATGGTGGGGGTGCACATTCCAGATGAGGAATGAATGCATTATTTGCAAAGGTGCACAAGGCGTGAGGGATAAGGTGGCAAGCTTTTAATTTCTGCTCACCTTCACCAGTAAAATGTTAGTGTGGGTTTTAAACTATGAATGTTGAAAGTCATCTTGCTTGAGGAGGAGTGAACCAAGATATGTGCATTAGTGGTGGATGGAGAGAAGAGTCTCTGCAAAAGCACTCGACCAAATTTGCCAGAGGCAGCTCCAAGAGGAAGAGTGTCTCATGTGGGATGCATTTGCACCTTGCAACTGTTATATTTTGGCATTCTGTACTGGTACATGTTTTACATAGGACTGCTGCATAAGGCACTTGTGGCATCCTGAGATACCAATGTCATCAGAATAAGTGAAAGAGCATAGTAAAATGTGTACATATGTTTTCACTGGAATAATATGCATAATTGTTACCATTTTGCAAAATAGAATGGCAAGTTATTTAATACTGAGCAAGTGAATTTTAACCCTTCCCCTCTTAAACATATGTTCTATGACAGACAGGAACTTTCAACTCTTTTGTGTGGGATTTCATATTTGTTTTATTACGTCATTCTCAAAATAGCCCTTTACAGCTTTATTTTCAGAGCAGTATGTTTATTTGCAAAACTCTGTACTATGCCATTTATATTTGAAGTGGATATATTACTTAATTTATCCAACCTGAAATAATTCTGTCTGCATACTTGGCATAACATCAGAAATAACATTTATATAAGCATGTATTTTATTGTGATAAGAAATGCATGTACAACTTCAGGGTTGACCTGTGTGTCTGATGTTAATGTCAGAAATCATATTTCAGATATTTTCTGTAGTAGACTATCCAAATATGCTCAACTAAATCTTTATTCTGAAAAGCCAAACAGTTGTTGAAATGTACAGAAGTGTATGGTATTGTGCCTTGCAGGCTGGCAGGTTACTATGCTTGGACGGCGTACACTATGAATGATGAATCCTGTACCTAAACTGGTTCTCAGGCTGACCCAGAACACATCTCAAGCACTGTATAGAGGCACCCTGTTCTTAGAGAGTTCAGGTGATCAAAGCTGAATAATGTAGCTCATACGATGGCTAATTGGTGATTCTTGTACCAAAGTTGGTCACTTAGTCTGACAGCATTATTTCTGTTGCATTTTATTACACACTGTTCATTGTTGCACATTTGTCCAAAAATGTATCGCATTCATTTCTAAATATGTTGTATGCTGAATGTCCTCTGATATCTCCTGTTCTTAGGTTCATAGGTAATTACTAGGCTAGCTGCCCTTGTGGGCCATTTTAAGCATGGCCAATTTCCCTTTTTGCTTGAATTAACCTATCCCAATTGGTTAGAGATTGGCCTTACCCATTCCATGGTCAATTAATTGCATATTACCCCTAATGAGAGTAACTGGGATCATACCATAGATAATTTGAGGGGGACCCATACATGGAATAAAGCATTTAGGAGCTGCCTCTGTCCATTAGTAGTACAGGTGACACTCCTTGGTTATTTCTGTTTCCCATCCAAAGATCCAAGCTGTATTTGAATATGGACAGGGATGAACTTTATTTTATGTTTATGGGGAGTTTGCTAAGGAGCAGCTGTATCCTTTGTGAGATATGCCTGTCCCTCCAAACCATTCTGCTGATGCTACAGAAGAGATTTAGATCCCTAGACTTAGTATTTCTCTTGCCATTTGACTTGCTGATGGGCAGTAACTCCATCAGTACTGGGATGGAGGATGTCTTGTATGCCAGGCACAGGTTACCTCTTAGCAGTCTGTAGGATACGGAGTATAGTGATAGTGCTTTGAGACTGTCCATGTAGGACATGTTGTTTAGACCTTGTATCCTTTTAGAAAGGTATCTCTGTGGGTACTCCATTTATTGCATGAACATGTTTGTGTTTGCTTGTAGTTTTATTAACACCAAATAACATACCACATTGTGTTACCTATGCTGGTCACTCACTTTGGCTCAGAACTGCATTTCCAGGACAGTAACAAAGGGACCCTACTCTAAGAGGCTTAATGTAAGATTCACATTACATGCCATACAATTAGCCTACCTGCCCTGAAGGCACAGGCAGGAGACAACACACACAGGAAATTTAGTGCTTAAACTCTCTAGGACGTAACACAGGGCATAAAAGGTACATTTCGTCTTGGGCAGTAGCTAGAACTATTTTGCCAAAAATCTAAGAAACTCATTTAGTGGAAAGCATACAATGCATGCCTTGATTTTAAGAATGGATCAGCTCTCCACCCCTAGGTGCAGAGGCATGGATGGTGCTGTCTTACCTGTCCACAAATGTAAGAATACAGTTTAGCTGAGGGCATACAAAGGATATCTTAATTTAAAATGTACAGGTCTGCTTTATCTGCCCACCTCAGCTATTGTTCCCCTCTGATGTAGGCCATTGTATATAGCCATCATTAATCACCATGCCTTCTGAAACCCTTCTCATCCCCCCCCCCCTCTGCCTACTACTTCTAATTCCTCTATACCATGCTACCTCTTATTCCTCTTATAAACTACCCCTTCATTCCTATCCCCTCTTCACCCTTCATCACTCTACCACAGTATATCACTCTCCCTAGTTCAACCTAACCCACTTTTCTGCTTCAAACTAAAACTTCTACCCTCCTCAATGAAACGTCATTTTCCTAAAGTATTATTATACCTCCCACAAAACAACAGAAGTAAACCCAAAACCCTGCTCTCATTCCCCTTTAACTACCTATGCCTAGCAGGTGACCTACATCCCAACCCAGGACCTAGTACCAGCAACAATCCAACTCTCCCTATTGCCACCCATATTACCAACCCTAAATATCTCAAACTCCTGACCATCAATGCCCAGAGTCTAAAACAAAATAGCCCACTTCCACGCTTGGCTATACCATACCCTACCTGACATAGTAGCTGTCTCTGAGACATGGCTACAACCCAGTATTTCTGACTCTGAAATCCTGCCCCTGGGTTTCAAGCTCTTAGACATGACCGCCTAAAACAGAAGGGAGGGGGTGTGGCCTTGGTCTACTCTAGGCTACTCTCTATCACTCCCCACCAAAATCCTATTCCTCAATTTAACAACGCTGAACTAGTCATAGGAATTCTCAAACTAAATAACCATAAAAGCATCTGTGTCATAGCCCTCTATATCCTCCCTGGAAACAATACAAATACACTTGAGGAAATCCTTCTATGGGCCTCAACTAATATCAAGTTTGAGACCTACATCCTAGGAGATGTGAACATTGACTGGAACAAAATTACTGCCAATAATCCCACCATATCAATCAATCTATTTAATTTCACTCAACTTACAAATGCCGTTACCAGACCCAATAAAAATAGCCCCCCGGGCTCCATACTGGACAGGATCCTTGTCTCCCACTCAAATAAAACCTCCCATATTAGCACCTTACCAGACTCCATTAGTGATCACTTGCCTGCCTTCGTCCATAGAGCAACCCCCCTCCTCACCTACACCAATATATCCAAACTTGGAATCTCACAAACTTTAACCTGACAACGTTCTCCGGTTCTCTCAAACTAATAAATTTGGACAATCTAAAAACTTTTCCTCTAGACAACACTGTTGAATTCTTCAATTCACCCTTCTTAGATACCCTGAACTCCCAAGCCCCCTCCAAGAACAAAACGTATAAAAAAAGAATTCCGCCCACTGGCTTACTAAAGATGCCAAAACACTCATGCAGCAAAGGGACAAGACCTGGAAACTTTACCATCGCAATATGCACCCTGACACCGTTCTTAAATATAAACAACTCTGAAACCTAGCCAAAAAACATGTTACACAGGATAAAAAAATCATACTATACCAAACTCCAGTCTACTCATTACATGAACCCCAAACAATTCTGGAAATCCATCAACTCTCTCCTCAATCCAGGCACCAAAAACAATCCTTGCCCTGACACTAACTCCATAGCAGATCTCACCAAAACCTTCCCTAACAACTCCTCCCCCCAACTCAAATCCTCTCCCCAACCTTCCATCCTAAACTCTCCTCCTATATTTCATCTCAAAACCATTCCCACCTCATATATAAAAAAACATTTCTCTAAACTTAAGCCATGCTCCAACAACATCCCCCTCACTCTTTTTAAAACTTGCAGCAGACAGCATCGCCATCCCCATTAGTACACTCCTCAATAGATCCATACAGGAATTATATGTCCCTAAACTGTGGTGTGCAGCCTTTATCCTACCCCTCCATAAAGGAGGCAAAAATAATATCTCCAACTTCCGACCCATAGCAATTCTCTCCCCTATTTCAAAAATTCTTGAGAAATGCATCCACCTCCAGCTCATGCCTTTCCTTACAAATAACCAACTCCTCACCCCCAACACAACATGGGTTCCGTCTTGGCCATAGCACAATAACTGCTGTTCTCTCTTTTCTGGACATCGTAAACCATGCCCGTGATTCCGGAAAACTTGTATCCACAGTCCTCCTTGACCTCTCCAAGGCTTTTGATACAGTCTCCCATACCCACCTTTCTAATCTTAATCTCTCACAAAACACCATTACCTGGTTCAGCAGCTACCTCTCTGATTGATAGATCTCAGGCTGTGAAATGGAAGACTGAAACCTCAGCCTTCCTTCCAACCCCAACCGGGGTACCCCGGGGATCCATACTCGGCCCAATGCTCTTTAATATCTTCATTAATGACTTCCATGCAGCCATTCCTAATACTAAGATAGTACAATATGCAGATGACTCAACTTTGGTCTGCTTCTAACCTCCCTGAGCTCCAAACTAAAACTCAAACTACCTTCTCAACTACTGAGAACTGGATGCTTCAAAATCATCTCTCTCTGAATGCCAAAAAATCAAAAATCCTACTATTCTCTCCCTCAAAATCTCTCCTCCTTGATAAAACCTCTTTCAATATTTTCAGCCATGCCAACTCCACTGTAGAAGTTGTTCCTTTTGCTAAACATCTTGGGGTTACTATTGATGAACACCTAAAATTTGATGCCCATATTCAGCTAAATATTAAGAAAACCCATCAGAAACTTTGCATGTTGTACAGAAACTCCCACTTCCTGTCCCCTTCAACAAGACAGACCCTTGCCACTACCTGCTTACTACCTTCTCTGATGTATGGTGCTCCCCTACTAACCAACCTATCTTCCTCCATCTCTTCTAAACTGGAAACCTGTTGCAACAAAATCTCAAAGTTCGCAACCACATCCAAATACTTCACTCACTACTGTATACCTCTCCATCAGCTGCAATGGCTAGAACTTCCAAATACCTCCAACTTACCACAGCTCGCAAGCTTATTTTTAAATCAACTAAATGTCCAGCACTAACACACACCTTACCATTATACACCCCACACAGAACTCTATCTGCCCACCAAAATCTAATCTCTGTATACAAACCTAATCATCAGCTTCTCCTATCCTTTTCCTTAGCCAAAAAATGGAACTCACTCCCTCCATCTCTGAGTCTCAGAAAACTTTGAACTGTTCAAAACCCAGCTCCATTCTTACCTCTACTATAAATGGAAGTGCAATTGCACTGTACCTACCAAACCTGCTTAATACATAAATACATTCATTAAACATAAGGTTCATTCTTCCTTGTACACCAAGGATTAACCCTATTTTAATGTTACCTTTATACAATTCTCAGATGTTTCAAACCTCTGTACAAATTTTAACTCTGTACTATCTTTCTCAACCAGTAAATATGTACTATATTTTACTTCATGCTGCAGTTTAACTTTGCTTAGTTTTGGTATTCTTAGTTACAAGTTGTTTAACTGGTACCTTTGCAACTATGTATTGTACTTTGTATTATGTAGCTTGTACTTTGTATTGTGAAACTTTTCTCTCTGGGCCTCCACTGAAAACAGGTGCTTTGAGCCCAGTGGATCTCCCTGGTCATCAAACTGGAAATAAATACATTAATATTTCAAAAAGTACCCATTTAGGTTAAAGTATTTAGTGCATCTCCGGGATTACTTAAAAGTTGTATTAGGTCAGTTTGTATCACAAACATGCAGCCAGCTTGTATTTCATGGCACAATCACCATCCTAACCTGCTGTTGTAGTTCAGTGGTATTCAGTATTTATCCCAGATCAAGGATCTTACTCTCCTGTAAGCACACTTCACATTAATCACCTATATTGAAATACCTAATATCTAATGAAATACCTTTGGTCACTAAACCTTATTATTATTATTATTATCCCTATGTCCATCTTCCCCTCATGCCTGATCATCATCAAACCGTCTTTCATCAGGTTAGAGCCCATTCATTCCCCTGTACTGGGAACATGCAATATGAAGGTGAGAACCACACATATGGAGCCGTATTTCAGGAAGCCATGAAGGTGATTTGTGCCTCAGCCTGTGTCCCTTCTTTTACATGTTTGTTGCAGGGAAGAGGATCCTCACTCCTTTTACTTAGGTTAGGCTGGCTTAACCTTGCTTGTCCCCTTTCTCAGAACTACACAGGTCTGTTTTCTATCAAGCTTTTACAATATGCGGTGCACAAGCTTGGAGGTGTTTCCTGTGGCCCAAACACAAACCCTGGTGGTTGTCATGAAGGCATTCATTCACAACCAGTATCTTGTACACTGTCTGCCAGTATATGCATGCTTCCACACTTGTCTACAAGGGTTACAACCAAACCCATATCCTCCTGGCCTATGGCTCTTTATTCTCATGCAAGCTGAAGCTTGCATAACACAATCAGCTGTCCAGGAAACCACCACTTCTCCTTTCCCAAGATGGGCAAGTTGGCATAAGCAGCTATTTTACACCCTACTCCACTCAACTCTTTTATTAATGTCTGAATAACAACTCATGCCATCTGTGTCACAGTTAGGGCTTCATTCCTGTGTATCACAAAGCTGGGCAACCACACCACATTATGAGACTAACAAAGAGGGCACATTTCTTTAATTCAACATGATATTTTACTTACCATGCAATATATAACTGTTATCGAAGTCAATCCAGTTAAATCATTAGAGTGCTATCTAGCATCTGTGGTGATGTTCACCCAATCCAGAATTGATTCATGCCGGTTATATATTGCAGAATACCTTCATCCTATATGATCTCAATCACATGGTCTCAGATTTGCTCACATAAATGTACTTGGCCTATACAACAAATTCTTCTCTTCCTAGCTGGATGTGGTATATTATGTTGATATTCTTGTGCCTAAACGGATTCACTTCAGAATGTCAAAATTTGAAAACTTCAAATTTTCTATTGTAGAGACCATATGATCAAAGTTTTAAAACTTCGAAATTCTGAAATGAATACAAAAAAACAAAACCATGTCGTCAACTTTTTTGCAGGGGGGAAAGCCCCCCCTGCACCCCTCACACCCCCTGCTATTTACATATACCAACTCCAAGATCGCAGAGTAGTGAGGAAAAGGGAAAGTTTCCCATTTCATGCTGTATGTACATCTCCATTCAGAACGTTCGAAGTTTTAAAACTTCGATCATATAGCCTCGTTTGAAGTTTTAAAACTTCGACCATATGAAATTCGAAGTTTTCAAACTTTGACATTCTGAAGTGAACCTGCCTAAACATAAGTGAGACCTCCTACCACCAGGTTACAGCATATTTAAATAGGACTGTGCCCACAAAAGTGTAGGTGGTATAACTGAAACTTTCACTGATACAAAGGAATGCTCATCCCTATCAAAAAAATATGCAGCCCTTTGAGAGATACCACACTGGTATCGGTAAAGATAAACAAAATCTTTGTAGGCTGTACGTACATAACCCTGATGATGAGACTGAAACAGCAAATGATAACTTCTGCTGGGTTTCAAGCAAAATCAGTCAGGAAACAAGGACTGAAAGAAAGTCAGACTCTTAGCCTTAAGTTCAGTTGTTCAGTTTGCCTCAACTATACCATTAGCTTGGATAAATCTACTGGTAAAGAAGGTACCCTGTGTCATCTTCTGAAATATAATTCTAGATATAATTATGGATTTATTTTTTTTAGTGACTACCCTTTCCATCTATGCCATCTTGAAATAAGCCAAAAGAGAAAAAAAGAATACAACTGTTGGGCCTAGCTTTTCATATCTTCCTTTGGGCAGATAAACAATTCCCTACTATAATTCCTAGATTTTGTTCTGTGTGTCTTTCTAGTACTTTAACACCCCCACCCTTTAGAAGAAGGTAAGTTAAAGTTATAATATATATATATATATATATATATATATATATATATATATATATATATATATATTTTTTTTTTATCAGATAATTGGAGAAGTGAAATCACTGATGTCACTTCCACAAGACACAATCTGAAAAGTGTATAATACTGTATTAAGTTGTTCCAGTGGTATATTCACCCAGTTAAATTTGTCCAGGTCTTTTGGGTTTCTAACACCATGATGGGAATGAACTCCATCCCTAAGTCAAAGTATGATTAAAGTTCATGAAATTAGTATTGTTTCAATCTTTTGATGTTGGCCAAAAATGCTCTTCACAGCACCTGTGATGCGCCTAGAACTGACTCCTTCTGCAATTCATATAGGGTTGCATATATTGGTAGTATATCTAAATAACACAAATTCTTTTTTGAGACCCATTGCTCCTACTGGTATTGGAACTGTCTGGGTATCCTTCTTCCACATTGCCCTTGCTTCTGCCTGCAAATCCTGGTATTTTATGACTTTGTGTGTCTCTGTACATAAGACACTGTAATCACTGGGTGTTGCAATTGTCAATGATCAATGCTACTTTTGTCTCTCCTTTTCATGGACTACTGTATTTGGTTTTCTCGCATCTATTTTTTTGAACTGTTAGTAATGGGTGATCCCATGTGCTGTTGCTCATATTTTCAATGATTCTCGGTTACTTCAATATTTGTTTGCACAATCCCCAATGCAACAATCTTGCAACATTATTATGCCATAAACTATATTACACCCAGCAACAAGATGTGTGACTTGTTTTCAGTTCTGTTTTACATAAAATGCATTTATCTGTTTCTCCCACATGCTTGATGGACTTTCTAAACCAACATGTGTGTAGTCCACTACCCTGGGCTGCCAATATAAACCTTTCATCTTTTGATTTAAATTTACCTCTCCCAAACCATTCTTGTCAGATTCTGATTGACTGGAGTTTTCTGTGCTTGCAACTATATTTTCTGTACTTGCAACTATATTTATGCCTTTCCACATTTCTTGCCTTTTCATCCGATCCTTCGCCTTATTATTCTTTTAATTTTTTGGCGTATTCAATTTTTCATTTTAGCATATTCACCAGTATAAAGAACTCCATTATAGAATAAACAAAAACAGGCTTGTTAACAGAAAAAAGAGCATTTTCTATAATTAACGGTGTCTGCATGCAAGCCATCTCCCAATTCTGGCACAGTATTACTAAAGTTCTGAATCCACTGCAGTCGACCTCACCAGAGTCCATGTCTGGTTACTTGCGCATGAGGAACTGCTTTCAATGAATTGTATTCCAAGTTCTTTCCATCTCAAGACTGATCACAGAATAATGTCTCCTTTTGACATCTTGCTAGAATCCATTGCTCTGATTACAAAGCTACTAAATGTCTAGTTTACCTTCAGAATGTATAAACAAATCCTCTTTCGTTCACTGTCAGTACATTGCTCAGTTGTTGTTGCATCGCCAAAATTGTGAAAATTAACTAAGAATTCCTCTCCTCAAAGGTAGTGCCATTTTTTTTCTTCTTTTAATAGACGGCAACAAAAACAGGTTCACAAGCGAATACAAAATCACTCCACAATTTCTTGTCTCTAAATTACTGTTTCTGCACAGGACACAGCATAGACATGGCACATGCTTGACCTCCCCTAATTCGGAAGAGTCACGTATGCAAGAAATATGGTTGGAATAGTTTTTCTGAATTTGTCAGTGGCTTTCAGCACAGTGAACTATACCATTTTCCTCCTTACATATGGGTACAGTTTCAAAGAGCAAACACTCGTGAGAGAATGTGCCAAAGTAATCGCTCTTTTAATGTTCTCACTTATGAGCATTCAATATTTAATGAGGCACTTCTATATAGTTATAATCCAAATGACATCTGCATCTATGCTCTTAACGTTTTTCGAACTACGTCTCTCAAACACTTAGACAGCCCACTTGAAGAAAGCTGTGCCTCTTCCCTTAGCTGTATAGGCATTCCTCAGGAGTCCTTGCTTGATCATCTGCTGTCTTCTGCCATCTCCCTGGAACCAAATAAAGGTAATATAGTATACTGGTGTTCTCATGCTAGTCTGAGACTAAAATAACACCACAATATTTGGAAGATAGTTTTAATAGGTCAAAAAGTGGATTGAGGAATATGAATGTATCTTGAAGACCAACAAATCCAGAGAGATGCTGTTTACACACGGAAAATATATTTAGATAGATTAGATGTCTAATTTGCCATTAGAAGTTAATGATTATTGGAACTGGTAAACTTTGTAAATCTCATACAGGTTACTATAGATCATAAGAAGTCCTTAAAACAAACCAGAAACTCGCCCTCCTCTTTAGAGAAAAGACCTTTGTAACTAATCAAGGGCAGCTACATAGTGCTAGAACGCATGCATTACATTGGTAGAAGATACTTGTGTGGACCTATTAGTCTTCTAAATTCTCAATCTTCCTAGACAGGTGTAAAAACAGAATCTCTACATTTGCTTCAGATCATCCAGCTACAATGCACTAAGGTACCTCCATGGACAGACCTAAGAGGTCAGAATAGAATTACCCTAATGAGGTATATCTGAAACCAGGTCTCAACATATTATACTCTAATGAAAAATACTCCATGGATAGTAATATCATCTCATGCTATTTAATGTCACATATTCTAACATGACAATCACTTCAACTTTCCAGAATCGCTAAAACCATTATCATTTTGGTATACCATTTTTGCCTCTGTTATATTTAGATGACAAAATAATGAAATAGACTTCCTCCAGAAATATGTCAGATTGGTACAAAATTGTTTCCAGATTATTGAACAGCCATTTTACTCTGTGAAAAAATATTTCAAGATAAAACAAACATTTTGCTCAGATTAACACACTCTCTTCCAAACTTCACTTTTCCCTGGTCTACTCTGAGAGAGATTTGGATTTTTTTCTCAATAAGGTCAACAGAGAGAAAATCTGAGGAATTTCCCTGTCTACTCTTATGAAGTAATATAATCCATTAATTCTTGTCACTTAACACTCTTCACCTTACTTGGGCTTTTTCTATCCCCCCCTCTTAAATTTCATGGCTGACAGATGAATGTGTCACTGCTTTTTTATAATCCTCCATTCATTTATTTGGTTTGCTAACAGGGGTGGTGGTCTGCCCAAGGAGACTCTTTCAACCATGGTTTGAGGCAAACAGGCAGTCACAGAAATTTGATAAATACAAATACATTATTTAAGATTAAATAGAAGTCTAGCTCAATATTACAGTGTGAGGTTTACATTAATATCAAACAAGTACAAAGTATTTATCAATATTAATTTCAGAGTTATATGTTGTATAAAAAATCTGTTCACCTGTGATAGTTCATTTGTCATTTAACCATGAAAACATTCTAGCAATTTTATAGAACTTCAACAAACATGTGACTTTGACTGTGGCAGTTTGAACCTGTGCATATTCTGTTACATAACCTTCTATAGTTATCTATACAGTTAGTTATGCACATGCAGGCCTGGGCATTGTGATAACCTAGTTGTGATTTGTTGGACTGTCTCTACCGAAGTATTTGCACTCTGCTAAAAGATTACTAAAAGACATTGTTCTTAGTTTTCTAAATCTTACTTTTCTCACTCCTTGTGGCAGTCTGCTCTAAAAAGCAGGAGTTGCCCTTGGTGTGAAGGTCTTTTCTCCTAATATTTTGATGAATGGAGGTCTAACCAGGGTAATAAGTTGTGATGTAGATGGTCTGCCTCTGTAATTGAGTTTGTCAGCCAGAGTTGGAGAGAAACTACAGTTTAAATATCCTGCAGTAATGTTTATAAATAGTGTTACTCTGGCTGGAATGAACGGAGAGCCCATCCATTCTGGTGTAGTACAGTGGTCTTATTTGAACTGGACATGGTGATGAAGATACTTTTTTTGGTCTGGTGTTTGCAAGGTGTATGTTTTGTGAGGAATTAATTGGCACTACAGAAAAACAGTAATCTGTTTCAGGTATTCGCATTTGGATGGAAATAATTTTCATAGATTCAAGAAGAATGTTGGAATATTGGTAGACAAGTCATACTTTTGGTGAAAATGTCTTGTCATATATTCTGCATGAGTGGAGAATGTTAATTGTTGGCTTAGTAAGAGCCCGATGTAGTTCTGCTAGGTCACTAATTTGAAAGGGTGCTCCTAATGGGTCTTTTATGACTAGAATGTTGTTAGTTTTATGTCTCTGCTGTGTTCCAAATAGCACATTTGTAATTTTTTTTTTTTAAGTTAAGAATGGGAGCCGTGTTTGCTAGCCGTTTCCATAAAATGTCCAATAATTAATTGTGTTGGCTGTATTCGGGTTTTATGAGATGGATATCTGATCTAAGAACAACATCACAACATAAAGGGTACAACTCACTACCTATGCTGGTGTAAGTTACTGTTTTCCATCTTAAGAACAGCAACGGGGGAGTCTAGTATCCTAGCACAGACAAGTCTGCTATGTCTACCCTACATTTTAAAATGTAATACATGATGATTTACTGGTTAATGTAACTAAGTAGCTGCTAGTTAAGTAATGCTATTAAGTTATGCTGCATACAAGAAGTATGGTGTGTTTGATTACCTTGGATGCTAATGTAAGTAAATCGTCATCGCCTAAGTAGACATCATTTCATGGATGTGGTTGTAAGGAAAGACTAAAGACTAAGTTGACTGTGGAAGTAAAACATCGGAAATAACTGCCTCTGTTTTCTTTTCAAACCACTTGCAGCTTTAAATATAATCGACTGTGAAACACAGGTGCATGAGAAGTGTAACAGTATACTTTTCAAGTAGTCCTTCATCCTTCTAGGTAAGCTTTACTAGGAGTACACTGTGATTACACTTTCTTACAGTTTTGCTGTTCATGTTCTCATGTAATACAATGTAACAGGATAAATACAGTTCTATATTTGCAATTATAAAATTCAACTAACTGATTTGCATCTGTCATATCCCCCTTTATAGTCAGTATGAAGTGCACCCACAATAATGGAGAGGAAGTGGAGCAGGAACTGGGAGCAGAGCTGTAATGGAAATGGCAAATAATGGGACCGAACTAGAAAAGATTAGAGCAAGGAGAGTGGAAGCTGTATCTGAAATAAGGCTTAAGTATTGGTAATAAAGGAAAAATGATGGAGTTTAAATGGAGACGGCAGTCTGTCTTTGTCACCTTGGGTTGTTGTACACAGATAATGGACTCAGCGTGTTAATAAAACCAACAACCCTGCCTGCAGGCAGAGGACAGACCTCTCTAATCAACCCTAATAAAATGTTGGGCAGCATGAGGGCTCATGGTTTTTCTGCCTCACATCTCCATGGTATGCTCCTGATAACTACTTACTTGGTGGGAAGTTTGCATGTTATCCTTGCACCTGTGTGGATTTTCTCCCACTTGTAAAAATGCTGGTTAATTACCTGCTCTAAACTTTCCATGGCTTAGGTCATAGCTAAAAAGTGACCACAGTGGACCAGTGCACTTGTCTAGTTAAATTAACAGCTAGAGCGATGATTTAAGTTTTATGACAGTGATAGGGTTTGCTTGTTTAATACTAACAATTAACAAGGAATAGCTATTCAGATATCTTTTACTGTGAAAACCAATTTGTTTCATAGGTAATTCCTTACTAGAAAAGTTGCTATATGAGGATACGTTAGAGCCTTCTATGGGAAACCAGTACAAAAGTTCAGTTGGAGTTGCACAACAAGGGAAGGAACAGGAAACTGTGGCAACTCTGACAGAGTCAATGTTGTGGAGTGATAGGCCAGTGAGTTCCCATATGAAAGAGCAACAGATGACACAGGATGAAACTGAAGAGAATGTGGCACCGGAAGATGCCCTGGAACTCTTTGTACAATGCCCCAAGAAAATGGAGAACAAAGAATGTGCCCTTAGAACAAAATGATCCAAGAGAAGAGTTAACTTGATTTTAATAGAGATGGATAGGCATATTAAGATCAATGAAAGAAACAGACTACAGAAAGTCAGTAAAACCCCAAAAGTTTGAAGTTCGATAAAACAAATTAGTAATTAGGACTGTTCGTAGAAATTCATGCGATATAACAGACGTAAATAGGATATGTTACTGTGCAGCTAAATCAATAACGGATAAAGTTTTATCACAAAAACACAAGTCAGTAAGGGAAAGAAAGGGGAGAAATCAAATGCCATCGTGGAAGTATCAAATAGAGAAAACTATAAAACAATTAAGACGAAGTGTCACTGTCAGAGTACAGAAGAGGGAACTAAACAAAAATACTCAAAAATAGACATGCTAAAAGCAATGTGCAGTATCAAATGTTTCACTATCGCAAATAATAAACTAAAAAATATCAGCACAAGCAGAAGAAACTTAGGAGATATGCAGATAAATATAAAGGAAAAGTACAAAATAAGCAATTTTACTGATGACTCAAAAAGTTTTATAGAGAATTGGGAAATAAGGCAAAAGGATTTAAAACGCCACTAAAAAGGTTCTCCAAAATGTATCTTTCTTTGTATGAAGATCCTGTGGAACATAACAAAGATACTGACTGGATAGAAGAAGTAAAAGAAAGAGTAAAAAATTCAAGTGTACATAATATGAAATGGGATGAAGTAATGGTCAGAAAAATTGAAACAGTTAAGAAAATCTCCTAAATGAAAAAAAAAAAAAAAAAAACTGTCCCAGATGCAGTTTCTAACTTCTGGCTAAAAGTATAAACATCTTTACATGAAAATTTAGCCATGCCAACCTGGTTAACAAGAAAAACAATCCTTCTTTTTAAGAGGAAACCTGCAAGCTATCCTAAAAACTATAGACCAGTAACTTGCCTTCCGACAATGTGTAACCTATAAACTCTATTGACATCAATTCCAGTGTATTGTCATTTAGAAGAAAACTCAATCACGGCAATAAAGACACAAAAAGGGTAACCAAAGAAAGTCTTATGGAAAAAAAGGATCATTTGTTGTTGGGCATAATGGAGAACTGCAAAAAGGGGGGAAAATACTAAGCATGGCATGGATAGACCACATAAAAGCATTTGACAGTATTCCACATTCCATATTCCACATTCATGGATAAGAGTGCTTAAAAAAATGTATAAGATGCATCCTACACTGATCAATTACATTACAGCGAGTATGAAACATTGGCAAACTACTTTGCAGTTAAGCTTTGATAAAGGGCAAATTATTATTCCAGGGATATTCCAGGGTGACTCTGTCATGGCTGCTCTTTTGTCTTGCCCTTAACCCATTAAGCTGTCTGCGTAACAGATTAGGTCATGGCTACAGTCTGGCTCCCAGAAAACAACAACGTGTAAACACTTAGCTTTTTGTGGATGATTTATAGTTTATCAGATGAGGAACTGAAAGCACAACTGCAAGTGGTCACAACTTTTTCAAATGATATAAGAATGTCATTTGGTCTTGATTAAATGTGCAAAAGCAACATTTAAAGTAGGAAAGCTGCAGCATCAGGAAAACATCAACTTGGGACAGGAATGTGATATAAAAGAACTTGAGCAAGAGGGAGTGTATAAATAAATATTTGGGAACTGATGAAGGATCAACAGTAAAACATGAACAATTTGTGACTAAAACTTAGTAAGGAATATTTTAGAAGACTAAAAGTAATACTGAAAACAGCTCTGACATCTAGGAGCAAAGTCCAAGCTATAAACCAATTTGCTCTTTAGGTCCTAACTTATAGTTTTGGAGTAATTGACTGCCCCCAAAACATATTGGATCAGTTAGACAGGAAAAACAAGAAAAATGCTTCAGGCCTATTAAACAATTTTATAAAAATCAGTGTATACCAAGACTATATATTCCCTGTTCTGAAGGAAGTATGCACCTCCTCAAAATTGATTACATGTTAAGATCTGCAATCGTTGGAATGTGTACATATCTACTGACCTCACAAGACCCCAAACGTATTGAAGGTTTTAAAACATGAGGAGAATAAGTCTAAGATGACTTCCTGCTTAGTCTAGCAGAAGCTTATGTATGTCAAGTGGGAATGGAAATCAAGCCAGAAGTAGATAAAAAATCAGGCAACAACTGAAATGTGCCAAAAACAAATAAAAACGAATATAAGATGAAGGATCAAATGAGAAAGCAAGAAATGTGGAAAATGCATTAATATAGTTGCAAGTACAGAAAACTCTTGGAACAGTTTTATGTAGATCAGGATCGAATACAGGAAAGGTTAAGGAGAGGTGAATTTAAACCAAAAGACAAAATATTGGCGGCCCAAGATCATGGACTATGTACACGGTTTAACAGACAAATCTAGGTTTTGTAAAACAGAACTGGAAACAGTTACACATCTTGTTGCTGGCTGTGATATACTAATGGCAGAAGGACCATATACTGAAAGGCATAATAATGTGGCAAGACTGTTGCATTGAGGGTTGTGCAAACATTATAATATTGAAGTAGTTGAAAAATCTTGGAAACCTGAGTCACAAAGCATTATAGAAAATATTTATATCGGATGGGATCACCCATTACCAATATTTCAAAAAATAGATGTGAGAAAACCAGATATAGTCCATGCAAAGAAGACAAAAGTAGCATTGATCATTGAAATTGCTATGCCTAGCGACTACAGTGTCTTGTGTACAGAGAGACACAAAGCCATAAAATACCAGGATTTGTAGGCAGAAATGAGGGGAGTGGGGAAGGAGGATACCAAGACAGTTCCAATAGTAGCAGGAGCAACAGGTCTCTAAAAAATGTTATTGATAAGTGCAACTCCATATGAATTGCAGAAGTCGTCAATACTGGGCACATTGTGGGTGCTGCGAAGAGCATTTCTGGCTAATATCAAAGAGCGAAACAATACTAATTTCACGAACTTTAATCATTCTTTGACTTAGGAATGGGGTCCATCCCCATCATGGTATTAGAAACCCAAAAGACTTTGAGAAATTTAAAAGGGAAAAGGTAATGTTTTACTTGATTTAGTGGGAGACCTTGAATGCAACTGCCTTTTAATAAATTCACTGGGTGATAATCATCACATAATGTAGACAAAATTAAATGGCCATACAGTGTTTTTTCCTTTAGTGTAATTATATAATGCAGAGCATGCTATTGTTCCTGTTAATACTTCCTCTGGACTTGCATAGTTCAATGCAGCAACTCTGGCAGGGTCAGCCTTGGCAATTGTGGGGCCCAACTTGGACCATTTTGGTGGGGCCCCTCATCTGGAACCATATCAACCGCCCCACATCTCCCTCCACTTGCCAGTTTCTTGAACTTAAGATTATTTCACATTAACAACTTGCATTCCTGATAACCTAATATGCATTAAAATAAAAAATATGTTTATTTATTGGCTTATATTTTGCCATAAGTTATGTTAAAACAGAAGTAAACTGCTGGACTTCTGGATTACCCCCTCCAGCATATCCTGAAATCCTTCTGTAAAGGGATGCTGAACTCGCACAGGTATACTGTAAGGGGCCTGTTTTAATGAGCCACTGTGGTCCTGGGTCAATATGGTGCGTCACCAGATGGGTGCATCCTGGCATACCAGTAAACATGTTCACAAACTCTGTAGTACAGTCTGGATCTCCTGAACATGGCGGGAGATAGCTGCACACACTCTCCCATGTCCCTCCCCGCACTTTTTTTTAATTTTTTTTATTTTATTGAATTTTTATTCTTTCTGTCCCTTCCTGCATTTACTTATAACATACCCTCCTTCACATCCCATTCCCAACTGTTGTATATACTAGGTATTGTGAATTGCTTTCTCTATAGAGGCATTATATGATATGTCATTGTACATGCACTCTTCTTACCTATTTTGTTGACTGAATTCTTGTATCACATCTACTTATGATTGTGTTCATTTATGCTACATACTATCCTGACTTGTACTTCTCTGCGTACTTGCTGTTATATTACCACTGTTGTAGTGATATTGATTAACGTTTATTGTTTCTTTGGTTTTCTGCTGTATGACTGTTTTAACACTTTAAGCAAAGTGAATCCATTTTTTTTTAATCCACCTCTGTCTCCTACTATTCATCACATATATATTGTGTTTTACTTCACTCGGATTATTTTGCTGCTGTGACTGCAACAAACATTTCTCTGCCATACTGCTGAATCGGTGATATCTTTTCACAAGTCAGTGATCAGAAGTTATCTCTCATCACAGTATATGCATTTTTTTCAATACTTACAAGATTAGTGCTATCTGAGAATGACTATTTCACAGTTATTTACTGTAACTTTGCTAACACCCATTCGTAAACCTCCTATCGACAAGAGAAGCAGAAGAGAACCATACGTCTCTATATTAGTCTTCACAATAAGCCAGGTCTTACTGATTCTTGTACAGTAATTGGAGTGGTAAGCAAAACCAGATGGTTAGCTTAACCAGTTTTGGGTCAAAAACTCTGATTACAACAGCAATTGGCTACTATGTGAGTGAGAACAGCTAACTCTGTGAGCCATACAGGAGGCATGAAGTTAGAATTACTAATTATACTGGTCTTGTAACTGCTATGGAACCAGCAGGAAAATGCCTTATAGTTTGTCTCTAAGGCATATCTTTTGGGTCATATAAGGTATAATAACACTGTCCTAGACTAGTGCAGGGCCCCCTGAGCGAGTGGAGTTCTATTAGGCCAAATTGGTGCAATTGGTATAAAGCCTGTCCTGAGATAAAGTTACATGGACCAGTTCAAGATCAGTTAAAAGCTTCCACTAACACAGTTGTCACTCTCTCTGTAAAACACACAAACAGCACAGTTAAATCACAGATCTACTTAATGCAGTGCAAAGTATTTATTTCATACATAGACATCTTTTAAACACTCACTGCAAGATTTTCATTTTCCTGGACTAATGAAAAATAAAAGCAGTAAAATGACTTTATCTTAGGTTCACATGAGGAAAATATGCATCCCCAATCACATAAAAAGCCAGGTATATTCAAACACTTAGTGTATACTTTAGGTTACCTGAAATCGTATACATTGGCAGATGTTTTAAAACCCGTAATGATGCTGCGTTGTTACTATTAAGTCTATGTCACATTGTGAGGACATAAAGGTAGTTTTGAGAGAAATGTTCATGATATCTTTATAAATATGCCTGTGATAGCAGAGAGGATGATATTTTAGGTTATGGGGAGGTATGTTTCGTGCTGCATCTTTGGACTGCCTTTTTTTAATTTCTCATCCCTGTAAAAAAAAAAAAAAAAAAAAAAAAAAATGTATTCTTCAAAGACAATCATGTTTTCACTTCTTGAACTTTTCTCATGAAAGGGCATCTTCCTTTCCAAGGCCATACTCAGCTTTGTGTTTTTTTTTTTTGGCATATGTAAACTAATCTTCTTAATGATAATTCACTGGTTATATTTATGTTGCTGTCTAACTTTTAAGTGGGATATGTCTGTTATATCATGTTTTGAAATGTTTATTGCAATATAGTGGCTATAGCACCTGTCTTATGATCCAACAACTATTTGCTTGTTTCTATTGGAAAATGAATCTGTGTGTGTGTGTGTGTGTGTGTGTGTGTGTGTGTGTGTGTGTGTGTGTGTGTGTGTGTCTGACTGCATGAAAGTTAATCTCACTTCTCAGGATTTAAATCCGCTTGCACTGCACTTCACATCCACAGCAGAAGAGGATTGATGGATTATTAGTTTTTGTATATTAGCTGGAAGAACAAGACTAAACAGGGTTCAAAGCATGAATTTTTATTTAGCCCTCTTATTTTTGGGGAGTGTGGGTTGGGGGTTGATTTAAAAAGTTCAGTAACACCATTATTCACTAAAACTTGTGAAAAAGTGAACTGAAACTGGTGGAGCAGTTTAACTGTCTCCTCTTATCTCTGTTAAAAACTGTGTATATACGTACACACAAACAAGTTCAGTTTTACTGTGGCTTTTAAGTCTTTTAATTGCTGCACAGCATTTTTTAAATTTTACTTTAAGTAAGTATGTCTGAAAGAAACCCCGTACATACCGTATGTAGCTGTATGTACATGTGCCTTGTATAGTAAATATGGAGCAAAGTCAATCAAAAAGCAGCTTTATACGTTGAAATAAATGGTATTTTCAATACCAGGTACAGTATACAGCTCCAGATATTTTTGTATTCTGTAACAAAGGTGTTAAAGGGTTTGAGTGATGGTCTGCATTTTCCTTACTGGTAAGATGATGAATCCCTTTTGACACTGTGTTTGTTGTACTGTGTATGCTGTGGGTCAAACATCCTTGCAATGAGCATGATCCATTCCTTCCTGGACGGCAGATACTGTAGTTGTGGTTATGATTATTTGATTGACCAGTTAAATGATTTTTTACATCCCAACAGCCATACTGCCAGTACTAGTTTTATATATGCCATGTAATAGTACTGGTTCTGTACTTCACATGTAATATTACATTTAGAGACTGCTTGTTCCCTACTTGAATGCCAGTCTGTGCCTCTATGGCTTTGTAATTTTCCTTCTAGCACAGGGTTAGTCATTTTACCTCCATTTATATGTATAGGGAAGCCATATGTTTTCAGGAATTGTTCTGTAATGTTTGACAGTAAACTTGACTTTGAAATCTTTTGAGAGGAGACCCTTTAGAAGAAAGGTAGCGGATGACAGGACTGGAATGAACAGCTGACATGCTTTCAGAAGGAAACACTAAAGTGAACCTAACTGATGAATTTGCTCATGTAATGAAAGGTTTTGGGGCAAGAATGTGAACCTTAGTAGTTTTTCAAACTTGTTCTGTTGTATGGATGAAGTCACCCTGTTATGAAATGATTGACAAACTGTCTTGCCTGAATGTAAGTCGGCAACAACACCAGGCGATAGATGAAGTGTGAAGAAAGAATCCGTGCTGCAAGGTCAAATGAAAACATTGCTAAGAAAGACTAACCAATTCCACTATTGGCTGTGTAAAAGAATTTGATTTAAAAAAATTAGTTTGTGTTTTTGAGGAATGGGGCATGTGTATTTGTGTTCCATTTGGGAGACGGAGAAGGAAAGGAAAACATAGGATTAAATGGAAAGAACCAAGGAGGTGAACAAGTTTCCTTTTTCAGGACCAGAACAGATGATGCAAAAATAAAGGAAAGCAAGAGAGAAGAAAAGCTAGCACCAGACCAAAATACCTGAAAAACACAGAACAAATATAAAGCCAGTGTGAGTGGTAAATCTGTATTCCCAAATAAATGGAAGATATGGCAGGGTAGACCACCCTACCAACATCACTGTAATATAGATTTCCAACTTCATAAGCATTATAACAGGGTCTCATCTGTGGCAGTATGTATAGCCTTGAGAGGCGGCATGAGGAAGCTGGAAAATGTCTGTGTGAAAAAATGCAGCCTTTTTTAGAAGTGGTAAGAGTTACAAATATAGAGTCACAGACAATTATGTCAATGGAGCAATAGCAGTGCGCAGCTCTCCACCTTGGTGCATTTTTGATAATTGCTGCAGAGCATGTGTAGCTGTATGGATTGCATAAAGAAGACTAATCAAACAACTGGATTAATGAATATATTGGAGAGCTTGCAAAAATGTTATCATAGGAAAATTGATAGAATTAGAGTGTTGCACATATAAGCTAAAAACAAAGCAGAGGCACCCCTCCCTATTCAGTGTCAGTGGCATTGTATCATGTGCACATTAAAAAGATTTCTGTCTGTTTTATTAATAAAAAAGTGTGAGGACTTCAATAATTATTGAGCAGAAAAGCAGAAGGGAAAAGACTATACATATGTGTGTGTCTGTGTTATTTATACACACACATCGTCTGTTTTTAATTTTGTTTTTCATCACCCACAGATCACTGGGGGTGATGCTGTCATGGGGAAGTTAACAACTCCATGGACCTTGCTGTTTGATGCCATGGTCTATTTTTAAAGAAACGGCTCTGCGCTTTGAAACAGAAATGCTTCACTACAGAGGATGTCCGCTCATGTTCTTTGAAAATGTTTCTTGATGAAACACTATGCTGCCCTTACTGCAGTCCTGGTGAAGATCAACTCCACTACATCTTTTGTCACTACTGCTACATTCTTCAACAATGTTGTCAAGCTGCACCTTGGACATCAATTCACACTGGTTGCCCATTGTAGGAGTAGAGCAGGATTTGGCACTGCAGTCTTGCAGGTTATACTAGTTTATTCACCTACATCTGAGGTTGGGTGGCTCATTGCTTGGAAGGTTCCCACTGATATTATACATTCCCTGCAATAGTGATAATTTTCTGAATCTAGAATGGCTGTGTGATGGTACTCCCATAAGTGTAGATGCTTAAATGGAAGTGTCATTTCTGCGAGAAAGGTTCCTTCCTTCCACTTCTCTGTTGCTATCAGAATGATGGGTCTGCCAGTATTGTGTATAATGGCTGGCATTAAAGTAATGTGCTTAGAATCTAAACATAGGTACTTTATAGATCATATTAGTTCTATATATGTGAAACATTTTTCTCCTGACGATTTCAGTGGAAGGCTACCATTTTAGGTAGTACTGGCTATGATGTATTATTTTCTATGCAGGTCTTGCATGTATAACAACTAGTTATATTTATGAATTTTTGGGGCTTCCCAAAAATAGTTCAGTTTTGCTTGGGCTCCTCTAGCATACCACAACAGTAAGTGTGGTTTTAACACAAAAAAGGACAAAATTACATATTTTTTCACAACCACACTTTCTAATGATGACCTCTGTATAAGAAAGTATCCACAAAAAAAGCACCCACGAGGGATGTCTGACTGCTTTAAGATTTGACCAAAGGACTGATTTCTGCTTATGGCTTAATAACATTCATATTTGAATTCCATGCAGTAATCCTTCTGTTTGAACACCAATGGTTATGACAAATGCTGTCAAGACAATTGTGCCTTTTGTTCAGCATTCTAAGATGCGTTGCATTAAGCTTCACTGTATTGTTTGTATGAGGTTTTTGGTATTTTGAACACCCATGTCTTTTATTGGGGTCACCGAATTACACCTGGCATCTGTGTCAAGGGTGTACAGTAAAAACAGTTTCTATTCCTTTGTTATTCCTGAGCAACAGTATTTATTTAATAACTCGGAATGTTTATTGTTTTCTACACACTCACTCCAACTTTTTAAGCTTCAAATTTACTCCTTTTGTCGTTTGTATTTGTATTCAGAAAGCGTCTCATTTTGATTGAATTGCTTCTAATTTCTCTCAGCACTGAACGTTTGTTTTTCTGACTGCATTTCCTGTTTTCTTTTGCCTTAATTGGCATTCATTGTCTTTTTCATTTGGTATTTATTTCTACCCCTTAACCTTTGATACCCCCATTTGAGAAGAATATTTATTTTTGCATTTGTTCTTCCTGTCTTTATTTTGATTTCTGTATTTCTATTATACAGAGGACTCTGTCAGTGACAGTAGGTTTTATGGGTTCTGTCTTGATAAACAAACTGATAACGAATGCTCCACAGCCTGGTGTCCTGACCACAGTATGTCACTACCATATTTGAATACAGTGAAAGGGAAAACAAAATAAATAGTTTTTAAATTTGTTTCATCAGAAGGTGGAGGAGAGAAGCTATGCTTTTTGTACCCCTCAATATAGGAGCTCAGCACTTAAATCTTTTCTCCAAATATACTACCGGTGTGATTATACAAACATGGAAAAAATAGAATTTTTTTCTCTTTTCCACTGATTTGGTGTGATATCAGAGGTAGTAAATGCTGAGATAAGAGATGTGGGATACATACCCAGCAATGGGGTGGATGTAGTCCCCAAAAAACACATTTTATGGAATCCTGTGAATAACTTTGCAATGATAGCATAAAGGCTGGTGGCAGAATGTTTAGCTGGATAATGGGGGGGGGGGGGGGTAAACTGACTATATAGGCATTTTTTCCAGTTTTTTTTTTCACTCGCACAAGTTGGGCTGGGCATCTGCATTATTCCTTCACCTCAGCTATGCTTTTAATCCTGGTTCTGGTCAGGGCTCAGGAAGGTGAGGTTCAGAGGAGGTGAGTAGGTCAGAAATCTGCCATAGCTGCACGTAGAAGGTACTTAAATTGATATTGGTGGTAGCCCTGCTTTCTACACTCTTGCTCCTATTTATAAAGAAATACCTGCCATTAAGCGTGTTCTAGGAGCTCTGAAACTCCTGTCTGTGTTGCTTCACAATAAGCTACACACACCATCCATGATAGATCTGTAAAACTTAATTTATTGAAACAAAGAGCTTAGCGCTTTCATCCCTTCATCTATGCTCAGGGACATCAACAGAACAGTTCTGATGATGTCCCAGAGCATAGATGAAGGGATGAAAGCACTAAGCTCTTTGTTTCAATAAGTTTTACGGATCTATCATGGACTGTGTGTGTAGCTTATTGTGAAGTAATGTACGAGCACTTTCTTATTTTTATTGAGTACACTGTTTAAGTGCTTGGTCTGAATGTTTTTGTGTATCTAGCCTGGCCTTTGTTCTCAGTTCCACTGTCCAGTGGGGCTTCCAAGAGCAAACTGCTTAATTGTAAGCGTATCCCAACAAACCCCATCAAAGAGAGGTGAGCAAGCAAAGCCTTCTCATTCCTGTTCCCTACCTGTGACCAACTCCTGCAGGTGCCTGAGCTGCCAATTAAACTTTTGTGTTGTAGACAAGATTTTATTCCTCTCATTCAGTAGAGCTAATAGGTGTAGGAATTCAGTTTTGTTTTTATTTTATCTGCAGTGTTCATGCCTGATTGCCTTTGCTTTCCTGAAATGCTGCTCTGTATGCTCATTCAGCCCATCTGAAGACTAGAATCTTGTTTCTGTCTGAACTGTGGTTGATTGTGAATCACAGTTTTTGGAGATTATTTGTTTTGGGCGATCATTTATTCCCAAACAATCTGATTTCCATTCAAGTTCTTCCTTTGAAAACACAATCAACGCTGATCTAATTAAAGTGAGTTCTACTGCTAGTTGACTGAGATTTGCCCCTTGAAAGGAATTAAGAATGTTTCCACACTTCATATATGGCTTCTGCCAAGGCACTCCTTTTATAATAAGGCATACTAAATTCTGTTAATCACCAGTACCCTATTTTGTCAGTCTGTGTAATTACTAGCACGTGGAATTCTGCTGCTCTTTATCTGGGGAAATAAGTACCATCTTCCTACATCTTCACCCCAGGGATCATTTTAAGTTCATCTATTACCAGTATTCAAATGATCTCTGCTTCTTGGATTGATGCCAATTCAGTACGACACCACTCTTGCTTTTTTTTTTTTTTTTGCAATACTTTCAACCAGAATGTTACCAAGCCAACAGCAGTGCATAGACTGCGAATAGCTATATCTTGACTTTTTTTCCCCAGTCCTAACAATGGAAATTTCATAAACCTTAAGCTGATCAGAACCAAATGGACCAATACAAATGAGAGATGATAATCAGTGGTGCAGTCCTATATCTTAAGAACACTCAAAACTGTTCTTCAAAAACCCACAGAACACTGTAAAATTGTCGGTCATTTCTTCTTGGCTGTCTGGAATCTCCCTGTCCAAATTAATTGGAAACAAAAGTCTAAAATTAGAGCAAGGAGTATTTCCTTTGCCTAGCAGTCTGAAGGCTTGTTTTGAGGAGAACTCTTGACTTCTCATTTCAGCCACTTCTCTGAAGGTCTGTACATGAGATTTAAGCTTAAAGAATTCACCATGGCTGAAACTGTTGGGTTTGTACTTGAGATGTAAAGTACCAAAACAGCCACTGTAAACTGGCTACTTCGTAAATATCTTAGACTAGCAAATGTGGGCAAGTTGCTTCACACCCACAGTTACCCAATCTTTGTATGGCATGGTACTTCCATATTCAGCCCCTTTGCAGTTCAGATACAAATCACGTTCCATGATGCCTTCATGAAACCGAAAACTAGTTATCCCAGAATATTTTAGTAGTTAACCCTAACCAAATCAGAACCATCATCTTTGGTAAATCATTTCCGTTCAATAAGGACCTGCTCTTGAGCTGGCTACAAAACCAGAAGATGTATTTTTGAGATGATTGCTCTGTAGTAATGCCTTGATGTCTGTATTGACCAGGGAGATTTACTGTTTATGAACCTTATGTTCTGTATTCAACAATTTGTTGCCTTTTTCTCAGACAATATTTCTACGTACATGCCTGCACACATTTGTTGTCAACACTGATCTATGTGGACCAGTTTCAGCCTTAGCAATACATCTTCATATGGATAGGCAATGCAAAATAACAGACACTTCACTTTGTCACGAGACAGAACTGAGCAATACAATATACTATAATACTGGATGAATTATAAAGCTTATGATATAAAACTAACACAATATTATAACAGACACAATGATCCTCAAATTTCAAAGCACTGATTGCAAATTTGCAGCTGTGCAGAGTTAGTAAGGATGTAATCCTCATATAAGCTCTGTATGTGAATTTTTAGCTATTTATACCATTCTGGTTGCTAAGACAAAGGGGAGGGGAAATGCAGAGAGTCACGAGGAGCTGGACAGGTTTAGTAGATGAGAGAGGATAAAAACTAAATATTATAAAAACTCCAAAAAAAAAGTTGATAATGCTTTCTAAATTGGAACCATTCTTTATACCCTGAAACAAAATACCAGTAAGGCACACCCTTCCCCTCTTCTAATCTTTTATGTATCCATTATTTTATTAAAAAAATACTTGAGCAGTTCTAACCTTCTATTTGCTAGATTTGTTGCTGAACTGGACACTCTAGCCCACCACTGCTTTAAAAAACTGCACATACATTGTTTATAGTATTTAAGTAATACTTTGCTCCAGTCATACACATCAAATTACAACACTGTAAAAAACTTGAAATTTAATCACAAAAATGACTTACTTAAGAATATCCCAAATGATTATAAAATCTAACTGTGGAGTAGTATGAATGTATCATTTAGGCTGGGTAAAATCTGTGTCTGATATAGCCCGCCAATGGAACAGCAAATGCAGCAGTCCTTTCTGTTTCCATTGCTGATTAACTGCTACATATTCCCATTGCTGACCAACTGCTACAATCCACTAAATTACAGTAATTTAAACTAAACTATGCCAATAGTTTTCCATATTGTAATTGGTAATTTAATCAAAACAACTTTCAACATATTTAACAACAAATATGTTTTTTGTTTTTATGTAAAATACATAGCCCCACATAAAGCTAATTGAAACAATGCATCTACAAAAAAATAGCCCTACATTTATAAACCTTATTTATGGTGATAAAATCTCAATCTAGTACCCATTTATTACAATAAAATTTCTTGCTTCTACTATACACCAGTTCAGAATTCTTGAGGGCTGAAACATAACGCACTATAACACAAAGTATTTAAACTAAAATATTAGAACTGCATAGCTGGACTGACGCACTATAAATCAGCATGCTAAGCATTTACAATCGTATACAAAATCTGCTTTGAACAATTACTTTCAACTGACAATCCCTGCTTTTGACAAATCTGAAATATTTAATGCCACCGCTAAATTAAACTTGTATATTGTAACTGCATGAATTACCTCATGCATGTATGTCACTGAACTTTTGTCTATAACAGAAGCTATTTTATTTTTGATAACTAAGCTGTACAATTAGACCTAATAATACTATGTGTGGTTAACAGTTTGCATAGATCTCCATTACCACTAACTTTGAAAATATTAATAAAATATAAACCCTTTTAGCTTTGTAATACTATTTTACTTTATCAAAGGAACAGACAAGTGAACAGGGAAAGAAAGCTCAAAAGAGTAGATATTAACATCTGTTCCAAGTAACAGAAGTCATTAACAGGAGTATTACCAGATTCCATAAGGAATCATCACGCCACCTTCACAATTTGGAAACAAACATGAATGCAAAAAGAAACTTTCCGTACATGAGTTCATTAAAAAAGGAGAAAGCTAGAAATAATCTCAAGTTTAACTCTCCACTCAAAACATTGTAATTGGATGATTGTAAAGCATCTAATATCTTGATGAGGCTGTACATTGTTTAGAAAGTTTTATTTAAAGCATTCTAAATGCAGTTGCTCCTCTATGAAAAAGTTAAACAGACCTGCACCTTTGCTAGCAGTAGAAACCAAACTTGACTGTGTATTAGCTGGGGTGCAGAGTCTGCCTGTACTCCATTTGTTCATTTGGGTTTTCTGAGGGTGCTCTAGTTTCTTCTTGCATTTCTAAAGACGTGCTGTAAAGTTGATTGGGGACTCTAAATTGCCTGTGGGAGTGCATATGTATTTGACTTGGATCAAAGTCCTGGCAACCTACTTTGTTTCACCTTTACCTTAAACTCCATGGGGTTACTCTAGGACTGAGCAGAAGATAAAGCATGAAATAACACCCAGTTAATCTGCAATAAGGCTTTTAGAAAGTAAACAAAAATATGTTTCAAAAAGTCCAGAAAAATACTTTTGTAAAGTTCTCTTACCAAAAGAACCCTAGGCTGCTTTGGGTATGAATAAATAACAACATTAGACCAAGCAAACAAATTCTTTTTCTTCCACCGTGTATCTATAGTTATCAAAAAAAACTACTGAAGAAATCAAAAAAACAACTGGCCTATCGCTAGTCAATCTCATATCCCACTACAATTCTAATGCACAGTTCAATAAAGGGATTTCTGCTCACACTGTGGAAAAAATCCTACAAAATTTCCCCCTACACAAAGCTGGCATCTTACTAGACCTTTCTATTAATTGCCCAGAACTATTTTCTTAGTTTTTTCCAAAGTTCTATAAAAATTCTCTGTAACCTCATGGATTTCTATACCAGTCTTTGAATTAAAATTGATAGAGATAACGCAAAATTGTTTTGACTGCTTATATTTTCAAAATTTTTCTCAAAGCTATCCCATATGACTGCAATTAATATTTCTCAACGTATGTCCATGTAAATAAAGTACTGTGAAAATCTTGCTGTTATTACTGAAAATACAGAAATGATATCTGAGAGAGAGGAGAGGATGATTGTTCACATCTAAATATTTTTTTACAGTGTTCTTAAAACTACTGAATGAAATTTTTTATTATAGGTACATTCTGGTCTTTATACAAGGTAGCCACTATTTCACTGTCTTCTTGCATCCCTTTCATTTGTCCCACTAGTAATGATTGTTCATACCAACAGCCCCATGAGAATTATTTGTGCAGGTATTCAGCATAACTCAAGATTCATACTGAAATGACACGTTCTCATGGGGATTCTTTGGTAAATGCAATAGCTACCATGAGTCTCCATTTTGCACCTTTAAATGCACATCTGCGAATGGATACTAGTATTCAGTATAAACATACGGACTTCAGTCTTTTGTCAGTTACACTTTTAATCCATTTCATGGTCATGGGGAAGTAGAACCTAGCTTGGTATCCCAGTGAGAGCAAAGCAGAGAGAGTAATCCTGAAAGGGAGCCTATCACAAAACACGCACACAATTTGGGGGACTGTTAATTCACCTACATATCTTTATGATATGGGGAAAAAAGCAGAGCACACCTGGTGAAAATCCATTAAAGACACAGGAGGATATGCAGACACTGCACCGAATGTACCCAGGTGTGAAATGAACAGGCACCCCAGACAGTGTGAGACTGCAACACCAGCACTACTCTGACTACATACAGACTTAGTATTCTGATTTAGAGTTTTCAGATTCAATAAAATGCAGGTTTGCCATGAAAGGTCCTCCAGAATGAAGCTGTATGACCCAGGTGACCCATGGAGGGGCCAGGTGAGTGGTTGGGTGTGAGCAGTTGCTGCTGGATCACCCATTCTGAGGGGATGTGAGTGTGAGTGTACTGTACTGAAGGGTGGTAACTGCCCTCTGAAGGCACCTACTAGGCTCCTGTTGTATTGGCAGTGCTCTGCTCAAGCAGACCTGTGTGAGAGTGCAGCATGCCTTACTGTGAGCAAAAGCTATTTGCAGATTCTGTAATTCACCCATGGGAATGTGCTCTTGAGAAGTTTACAGGGTTGTTAGCCTGACTTACTCCATGCCTCCTGACTCTTGCCGCCTGTGGGAATGTGTGGACCAAAAAGGCTCTGTGAATTGGAAATCCAGGGGTATGGAAGGTTCCTGCCCTAACTGTGGATGGCTGGCCCTATGGGGAGGAATGACTAAACCAGAGGAGTATTGTATGGTAGAATACCCATTGGGAAATCCTGCAGACTTGCAGAAAAAGGGGAGGGAGTAACTGCTGCCCCTGACTACCTGTCTTAACTGGTAGTGGCATAAACCTTTGAATGTAAAGAGCATTGATGTACAAATGCCAGAAATGTAATTAAACTCTTTAGTGAAGATGTTTTGTAAGCAAAGCATACTTAGGAGATACCAGAATGTTTGAGTTTTATATATGTGGTATCATAGCATTCAAAGATGCCATATCCTAAGCTAGAAATTCATAATGTTCAGGCTAGCTAAAGCCTCTAACAGAATCTTATTTCTGAGCCACACACTTAAACACTCCACAGAACATTTCTGCAGTGAGCAGTACATTTTGCAAATGTCAGTAACAAGACCAATCACAGATGCAACAGGCCTCACATGAGGCTTGCACATATCACAGGTCTTATAAGAGAGCTACACCTACCCTTTGTGTTTAAGACAAGGCGTACAGTATGGAGCAAGTAGTTATATCGACTTCGAAGTTCATTGATCAATGCATTTCATTAAACACCGCATCGCCTAACATACAAACCCTCTCCTTACATTGAGTAGGATCCATCTATCAATCCAGGATCACAGCTAGAAATGTTCATGACCAAGTGAAAGGGAATAAAACTCACCATCATTTTCCATTAATACCTCTTCTGTCATGGATGTGAATTCCAGTTCATTCCTCCTATCATTGTTAGTTTGGCTCTTTCTCTGACTGCAACCTGGATTCCTTGTCCAACAGCCTGTATGTTTTTGGTGTGATTGGACTGTAGACTGAAAATCAGCAAATTGGGAATGGAAATGCTTGATGCAGGGAAAAGAATTGGGGAGTTATTTTATTTGAATTTAAATTTCACCTCATGTCTTTAAAAAACACATTCATATCCATATTTCTATCTTTTCTTTATGGTTGATCATCATTTTTATATACTCAGCACTACATTTCAAACTTATTTGTCGTGATTTAAAAGCTCTAGCTTTGAAGCTCTATGTGATAGCATGGTTTGCATTTTCTACCTTTCGACACAGATGCCTGAGAAGAAAATCTTTGTTACAGGATTAGATTCCCAAAAAAGTATGCTTGAGGCAAGACATTGCACTAGTCTTGTGAAGGTAACTAGGTGGCTATGATTTTATCATAAGGTTTAAATGCTTTGCTATATCGAATATGTAACATGGGGAAATGTGCTTGTATGAAGGCATTATTCTACCCTACTCCTGATTCTAAAAGAATCCATGGTGGTGCTATATCAGTCCATGTAGGAGTACAAATTGGTGGTGCATGCTCACAATGACAGGTATCCTATGTACCTTAACACAGTTTGTGAGGGGGGAAGGCTTTACATGGACACCAATCAGTATGGTAATGAGGCTCATTAATAAATAAAAGCCACTTTTATACACATCTCTGGCAGAAAAAATATGTTTGGGTTAGGAGATATGTCTGCATTGCAGTGCATTTCTTCACAATTATATGCCTTAGCAGACACTGCTGTGCATTAGAAAGCAGATGTTTATGTATTTCTCTGTTCTTCATTTATGGAGTTTGCCTATAAAATGCATATTTTTTGCATGTATACATGTGCACATGCATGTGTAATTATCTTGATACACTTTGCTCCTTTCCATGCACATTTTTTTCTGTTCCCAGCACCTTGTACACATCTAGCGAGGGCCACATTTGCAACTCATAATGATGATATTACTTCCGCAGTGATGGTAGTACTCTCTGCATGTGCTTCAAACTAAAGTGCATCTGCATTTCTAATTTAATGATGTTAAAGCCATTTCTCTCCCTTCAGTATGTTGGCCTATACACACTCTTATGACATTTAGCTCTTCAGCACATGCTTGATGTGGTAGCACTGAGTACTTCCATATTGCATTATGATGCAGTAGTGCAGTGTTATTATCAGAAGCACATACTTGTTCCTGTTGGGAGCCACAATGAACCTTTGCTTTCAATAATGGTGACAACAGCTTCCATTGTAGTTTATGCTGCTGTTCTCTTAAACACCCTTCTGCACCACAGTGATAGGAGGTGGGTGCTGTTCTTAGCAGGAAAGGAGCAGTGATTCCCTTTTAGCAAACTATACCAAGTCTTTTGGAATCTACAGCACTATTCTTTGCTTAATAATGCTCACCTTTAGTGAAACCCCCATTTGCAGTAGTTAATAATGGAAACTGTTCTGTCATTTTCCTCCAGGTTCTATAGAATGATTGCAAGTACTGGCACGTAAACTCTGAGCTCTAGATATAGGATAATGACAGAGTATTTTATAACAAAAAGAAGCATCAGCAACTTCTTTCAAATGTTTTGTTACTTGCTTTTAAATACAATGGGAGAAACGGAGCTACTAGGCCTACCAGAAACTGGATACTAAATCTAGAACACACAAGATAAAACATAACAAAAATATGGTGACTTCTAACAAAATTTAAAAAAAGTACATAGACCATTGTTAATAACAGTTAGCTTTCACAAATTCACCAGCCTTCATCATACTCCCTTTAGTCTTGTAAAAGTTTAACCATTTAACTAATACTGTACCTAGAGTATGTTGCCAAACAAAATCATTGATTTATAATGTTTCACTGTCATAAACCATACTTCATTAAGTATACTGCTGCACAGACTGTAACACGTGGCTGATGATAGCAGCAGTGCAATTAATGTGTTGGTAAAACATGCCAAACTTTGAGGAGGTGCACTCCTTTTAAGTTTATAGTGGTACAAGACGTATAACAATTTGTGGGGAATTGGATAATTAACTGCTGCTTGTCAAATTTTTTGTATTCAGTGATCAAAGTTCAGTAGGATTTGGGTCTATATAAACTTGTTTTAATTGAAATGTCATTTTTTTTTTTTTTACAATAAATGTTATGCAGTGTGTATTTTACACAGTGCTGTGACAGAAAACCTGTGCTATTTTTATTTAAATAGTTGCAATTGCTATGTGACTTAAGTAAGTCTGATGAAGCCAAGTAAATGGATGGAATTTGGCTGAATAATAATTAATGCTGTTAATGCTATTTAACCAGATTCTGTGTGCTGTTGTGTTCTTGATTTATTTACTTGTAGTTTTAGGGTACTGCATTTATGCCATTCACCTCTGCTTTATTTTTGCTGCCTAAAACTGACCCATATACTCTTGCTAGTATCCCTCACAGGACAGCTCTCAACTGTGCAGATTTTCAGACTGTCCAGATTTCTGACTTGTATTTTTGGTCTGTTGCTCATAAAATTTGTGTTTTTTTTTTTTATGAAATCATTGAGGACTGAAGTCACTAAACAATGACAGATATTTGTTTTAGATTTCATATCTTTAAGAAAATGCATGTTAACACGAAACCTGTTACTCTAGCGACTTTCTAAGTTTATATGAGCAATATTTAAAATCTTTCCCTATTTTTGCACCTTTGTCCTCCCATTATTTTGGCTTTGTCAAGATTTGTTTTGCTAAGAGGTTGAGAGGTATGCCACCCAAGCAAAGGTAGCATTGTCCTATGGAACAAACTGAAATGTTTTTATAGATGGTAAACATGACTGCTTACCAAATATATTTAAAAGTTCATAGGTGGTCACTAGGCTTGTGACCCAAAGGTCTTTATAAGCCTAGCCATGTGTACCCAATATAATACTAGAGACCCCCAATATAAAGGATCTTTCTAAAACTCAAGTTCTTAGTTAGCAATGACTACCCATATCTAGGAGGGTCACAGGTGAAATCCCTGGCAGGAATTTATGATTTCACATCCAGTCATCCAGGCTGCTCTTGGTTAGTTCTTTAGTGATTTGCTTTTCCATTATAGTACATCTGTTCATTTCTCTTTTGTTGGTATGGTCTGCATAGAAATGACTGTTGGACATAGTCCAGGAGTTTACAAATAATGCATATGTTGCTATGAATGGTAGCAATCCTAAATAAGGAAAAGCAGAAAAGCATGCCTACCAATACATTTTTCATGGGCAATGGAGCAATATTTAACGACAAACGTTCACTTGTAATTTTAGTATGTATGTTATACGACTTGTAAAATACACCATAGAATCAAGAGACTGGGTAAAACAGCCAAGAACAAGAGATAGGGTAAAACAGCCAAGAACAAGAGACTGGGTAACACAGCCAAGAACAGCAGTAGTAGTGAACGGTAGGCATTGTAGACTAAAGTGTAAAAGAATGTGTAACAGCAACAGTATTATAAGTGGTCGAACACTGGGGATATGGTAATATGGGAGTAGAACTTGGGCAGTAAAGAGGGATTTTTAATTCAGTTAAAGTCTGTGTGCTCTTACCTAAACATGTCTTATGACAAGTCCTATGTAGTATCGGGCAGGTAATGTTGTTATTGTGCTGTGGGGGCGCTATGGGGAATTAACAACATGTAGTGTTGGTTCTGTATTCTCTGGTCACTCGTTGGTTCCGGTGTATGTAGTATGGCAAGGGAGTTGTGAATATGTAACATGGGTGCGCACCTGGAGGTTCTGAATAAAGAAAGGCCTTACAACTCCAGAACCGTGTGGTCTCCTTATTTACCAGGATATAACATATTGGCGACGAGAGATGGGATGCCTCCGAGTCCGTTAAGAGTGAAAACGGCGGGGTGCAGTTAATGTCGGACGACGAAGAGACTGGGGCTGCCGGAGTTATGTCTGTTTCCATGTTAGGGTCGCTGGTTGCATACGACTGTCAGACACAGACCTGGGAGGAGTACTGTGAAGTGTTGGAACATTTTTTTGAAGCAAACCAGATAATGGACGCGGGCCGGAAGCGAGCCATATTGCTGAGCTCGGTGGGCAGCAAGACGTACAGTCTGATGAGGAACTTATTGAGTCCTGATAAACCAGGGGATAAATCGTTCACGGAGTTGACTAGCTTGCTTCAGTCACATTATAACCCGAAGCCGAGTGAAATAGTCCAAAGGTTCAAGTTAAATTCAAGGACTAAACTAGCCAATGAAACGGTAACGGAGTATGTTGCAGTGCTGAGGGAGCTGGCGCAACACTGTAATTATGGTGACAGACTGACAGAAATGCTACGTGATAGGCTCGTATGTGGCATTGCAGATGACCGCATACAACGCAGATTATTAGCGGAGCCTGAGTTGTCGTTGAAAAGGCCTTGAAGTTGGCACAGGCCATCGAGACAGCGAATAAAGACATTCGTGATTTACAACCAAGAGCAATCGAAGGGGTTGGGAGCAGGAGTGCTACCCCACTGCCAGTGCATAAAGTGGTCATGGAGCATAAATCACAAGGGAAGTCTGGGCAGTATGCCTGTTACAGGTGTGGCGGTGAACATTTGTCACGGAACTGTCGTTTCTTAAATGAAAAATGTCATGCTTGCGGAAAAAAGGGCCATGTGAAGAAGATGTGCAGGTCAACGCCCTCTAGGGACCAGCAGAGAAAGGGGGAGGAAAAGAACAGTATAACGGACAGGAAGGGAAACCGGAAAATAAAACGGCAGTATGCACACCATATGCGTGAAGGTACAGATCAACAAACCAGGGAAGAAGAGGAAGTGTTTACTATGTTTAACATGAAAGAGGCAAGGTTGGTAAGAGTCGATCCCATTACAACCCAGTTGGACTTAAATGGTAAAATGGTGCAGTTTGAAGTGGATACTGGATGTAGTGTGACAGTGCTGTCAAAGGTTGAGTATGGGAAGTTATGGCTAAAAGAAGCTCAGGAGCTGCAGGACTGTTCAGTGACTTTGAAAACATATACAGGTGAAACAGTTCCCACACTAGGGATGGCAAAAGTAACTGTAACACATAAAGACAAAGTCAAACAGTTGCCAGTCATAGTGGTGGCAGGTAATGGACCAAACCTGTTAGGCCGGGCGTGGCTAAAGGAGCTGGAAATGGGCTGTCTACAGCTCCATAAAGTAGAACAGCATATGCTGACATTGCAAGAGGTGCTGGAGAACAACGAAGAAGTATTCAAAGAGGAACTGGGTACCTGGAGGGGTCCACCAGCAAAGATACACGTCAAAGAAAACGCAACGCCAAGATTTTACAAACCCAGACCCGTACCATACGCAATGAAGAAGAAAGTGGAGACTGAGTTAGAGCGACTCACCAAGCAAGGTATAATTGAACCAGTAAAGTTTTCGGAATGGGCGGCACCCATTGTGCCAGTATTAAAGCCAGATGATACGGTACGCATATGTGGGGACTACAAGCTAACAGTGAACCAAGTTTCGAAGCTGGAGCAGTATCCAATACCAACGGTGGAGGATGTGTTTGAAAAGCTGTTGGGAGGTGAAAGGTTCAGCAAACTGGACCTCAGTCATGCATATCAACAAGTTGTGCTGGAGGAAGGGTCAAAGCCATATGTCACCCTTAACACACACAAAGGTTTGTTCCAAGTAAATCGGTTACCCTTTGGGGTTTCCTCTAGTCCAGCTATTTTCCAGAGAATAATGGAGGGACTGGTGGCAGGAATTCCGAAGGTGGCTGTGTATTTGGACGACATCCTGTTGACGGGTAGGAACAATCGCGAGCATCTGGAGACACTGAACGAGGTGCTGAGGCGACTGCAAGAGACTGGTCTGCGGGTGAAGCGGAGTAAATGTGCTTTCATGGAAAAGGAAGCCGAGTTCCTGGGTTACAAGGTGGATGCATCGGGCCTACACCCTCTGCCAAACAAGGTAAAAGCCATCCAACAGGCACCTGCACCCACCAATGTTACAGAGCTGAAGGCCTACTTAGGCTTACTTAACTATTATAACAGGTTCCTACCAAATCTGTCAACGCTGTTAGCTCCTTTACATACACTATTAAGGAAGGAGACCCTGTGGACGTGGCAGGAGGAACAGGACAGAGCGTTTGAGCAGTCCAAGAAACTAATGCAGTCCTCAGAGGTTTTGGTGCACTACGATAGTCATAAGGACTTAATTCTGTCATGTGATGCCTCACCTTATGGGTTAGGGGCCGTGTTGGCACACCGTATGCCAGATGGACAAGAAAGACCCATTGGGTTCATGTCACGAACCTTGACACCAGCGGAGTCCAACTATTCCCAGCTAGACAAAGAGGGTTTGGCTGTAATTTTTGGAATTAAGCGGTTCCACAAATACCTTTATGGCAGGAAGTTTACTGTTTGCACCGATCATAAGCCCTTGTTGTCACTGTTCAACGAGATGAAAGCCGTACCTCAGATGGTTTCTCCCCGCATTCAGAGATGGGCTGTAACATTGAGAGCTTATGAATATGAGATTGTTTATAAGCCCGGGAAACACCATAGCAATGCGGACGCGCTGAGCCGTCTGCCGCTACCGGGGCCTCTCCAGCGAGAGGAAACGGAGGACCGAGTGTTGATGATGGAGGACATCACGTTGGTGTCAGCGAGGGAACTGAGCGAATGGACACGAAAAGACCCGGTGTTGGCTCTAGTGTTTCAGTGGGTCCAGCAAGGCTGGACAACACAACAACCTGATCCAGTTTTCCGGCCTTATGAGGTGAGGAAAACAGAGCTGAGTGTGCAAGATGGATGCGTGTTGTGGGGGGCACGAGTGATAATTCCGCCCCCAGGAAGACGTGCACTTTTACAACAGCTGCACCAGGGTCATGTGGGCATCACCCGAATGAAGGCCTTAGCACGAAGTTATTTCTGGTGGCCAAAGTTGGACCACGACATTGAAGTCGCTGTGAAAGAGTGTAACATTTGCCAGCAACATCGCAACTTACCTGTGGCGGCACCACTACACCCATGGGAGTGGCCGAGTAGACCTTGGCAGAGACTTCATATAGACTATGCAGGACCTTTTATGGGGGCAATGTTTTTGATAATAATGGATGCTCATTCTAAATGGATGGATGCCTATCCAGTTAAAACAACCACTTCCACCACTACCATTGAATGCCTGAGGAAGAGTTTCAGTAGCCAAGGACTACCAGAGACTATTGTATCAGATAATGCTTCATGTTTCATGAGTGGAGAGTTCAAGGGGTTTCTGGAAAAAAATGGCATCGTACACGTCACATCAGCACCTACCATGCGGCTTCAAATGGCTGTGCTGAAAGGGCTGTCCAGACCTTTAAAGCAATGATGATAAAGGCTGGAGACGGAAGTATGGCAGCAAAAGTGTCAAGGGTGTTATTCAGCTACCGCATTACACCCCAGTCTACCACCGGCTTGTCACCTGCCGAGATGTTGCAAGGATGGAGATTAAGGTCAACATTGGATCTGGTGCATCCAAACATCCGAGCTAAGGTAGAGAGGACACAATGGTGGCAAAAAGAACATCAGGATCGACGTCGGAGAGGGAGAAGTTTCCTGGTGGGAGATGCAGTGATGACTCGAAACTTCAGCTATGGACCTAAATGGATTCCAGGGTTCATTGTAAAGAGGACCGGTCCACTGTCGTACCAGGTGAGGTTGAATGGAGGTTTTGTGGTCAGGAGACATGTGGACCAGATTCTGCGGAGCGAACAGGAGAAGGACTTCATGGAACTGCAAGCCCCAGAAATACCGTTAGTTTCGGGAGAAGGGCTCGCAGCGGCAGGAGGATCTCCGATCTTGGGGGCCGAGGAAGACCACCGGGACTTGGAAGGAGGGGTTCCCGAGGACCAAACCTTTCCAGGGATGGACACACCGGTACCAGAGGTGGTAACTGTGACACCGGAGTCACCTAGGGTGGTACCATTGCGCCGTTCTAAGCGTACACTGGTTAAACCTAGTTACTTGAAGGACTATCAGTGTTAAAAGTGTATGTATAGGTTAGAAGAACAACATAACTTGCTTGTATGGTAACCGTTTAATAACTTGCCGGTTATTTAGAAATTAAGTGACTGGAGGGATTGTTTTTTGGCTTGCTCCCTCGTTTCTCTTATGTAAGGAGGCGTATGTCAATAGCTTAAGATGGGAGGAATGTAGTATCGGGCAGGTAATGTTGTTATTGTGCTGTGGGGGCGCTATGGGGAATTAACAACATGTAGTGTTGGTTCTGTATTCTCTGGTCACTCGTTAGTTCCGGTGTATGTAGTATGGCTAGGGAGTTGTGAATATGTAACATGGGTGCGCACCTGGAGGTTCTGAATAAAGAAAGGCCTTACAACTCCAGAACCGTGTGGTCTCCTTATTTACCAGGATATAACATCCTACACCAATAAATGTATAAACACACACACTGTTGGCTGAACCAAATGTTAAAAATCTTGGTAGGCCTTGTAAAGAAAATGTCTTCAATGAATTATTGAATCAGCCAGTAAAAACACTTTCTTGAAAACTGCTTAGGTAGTGAATTCCAAAGGAGTGATGCTTGATAAGAAAAAAAAACTGCTGAAAATCTGAAGCTGCATCCTGAAAATTGCCAGAAGCCTTTCAGGAGAGGACCAAAATGGTCTAACTGGATGGTAGAAAATGCTGATCAGTAAGGTGGTTGGAATCTTTGTCATGTAGGGAGTGGCCAACACTTTGTGTCACTCTCAACAACACAAACCACTAATTTTGGCAGTGATGTTATCCACCAAATGGGGATGCTGTTCTCACCATAAGTCCCAAGGAAAGGGCACTGCACTAATCCAAGTGCAAGGAAACCAAAGTATAAAACTGCTTTGTGAGCTCTTCAGGTAGTGGTTGTGGTGGTGATGATGATGGGTACATAATAGTTATGTCAGTTGGAGGAAATTGGATAAAATTAACAATAACTGACATTTTGTTGCTTAATGCCAGCTAATTTCAAAAAACACTGATTTTATACTCTCTAAGCAACTTCTGTCATACTCCCATAACAATTAATTATTGGAAATAGCACGGTACATTAGAAAATCTAAGGGTAGCCTGTATGATTTATTGCCTTTATTTTGAGAACTGAACCTCATTCAACACTTTTTTTATCCAGTTTAGGATGAAATCCAGACTATCCTTAAGTAAGTCAAGATCTGCCATTCATAGCAGTATAAATGGGTATCCTCTGCTTTGGAATGATACTTTTTCTCTCTCAAATGATCTCTGCTAGTGGCATATACCATGAATAATATTGTACCAAGACAGAACACCTTAGAACTCCACCATACAGATGGTAGTACAAAGAAAAGTTGATGATAAAGATATTCTCTGTATGCATCCAGACAGGTAGGAAGCAAAGCATTCAAAGACTGAGGGGAAAAAGGTCCTAGTGGGAATGAGGTTATCCATGCCATGATCCATTCTGTCATGTGCTGTTGAGAATTCAAGGAGGATCAGAACTGTTTTAATATTCATTCTGTCCCCATCTAGATGTCAGCAACTCTCTCTAGTGAGGGTTGTCTTTGTACTTTGGTAGTTCTGAAACTGGACTGCTGTGGATGTAAAGATTGTGGTCTCTTAAAAGCACTCCAGATGCATACTGATAAACCTCCTTGTTAATAAATGAACGATTCAAGATACAGCAGAAATTCTCTACAATAATAAATCACCAATGGATCTTTTCAAAGAACAAGATGACTGAAGTTTCCTTCAGAATGGATGGAAGTACTCCAGTCCTTAGGATCTGACGGTCTGGAAACAGCGTGAAGGCGTCCATGTAAAAGGAAAAAAGGTTGGCCATCTACGACATTGAAAATGAGACCTCTGACTTCAGAAAATCCATTCTGTTAAAGCTTCCACCAGCAGAATTTGGGGGCACTTGATATAGGTCATGGCTAATCCCAGTGGAAGCTTCTTGAGGCTAATTAACCTTACTTAAGCAACAACCTTTACAAATGGTAAGCAAGAAGTAAAGTAAAGAAATAACCCCACATTCAAAGACTGAAAAAGCTTTCCATTTGAAAGATGAGCTAAAATGGACAGGCTGGACACCACTCAGAAAAAAAATGTGTTCTGTTGATGGGATTAGCCGTAATAGGCTTAGAAATTCTACACTTTTGGATGGGTAGAATGTAATCTTTTACATCCCTTAGAGGTACCACCAACTGTGGCAGCTGGGACATGGTTCAACACTTCATCCACTGCAGTGTCAGTATTACAAAATGAATTCAAACACCTTATGTGAGAATAGAACCCACAGTCTTTTGATCTTCCAGCATCAAAAGACAAGTGTGCTACCTGTTGAGCCTCTGATACTGTTAAAATTAAAGCCTCTTATTCAGTGCAGTGCAAATCTCCCTGGACAGCAATGTTGTACTTAACCAAAGTCTAACCTACTGCACCTTTAGATACATCAAAACGCTTGTGCAACCACCAAGACTTCAATATTCTCCACATTGGATTTCTTGTATATTGCATATACTTCTAATATTACTCTCTATATCTGAATATACAACTATAGCCCATACATCCTTTGCATCTCAGAAATATAGCTCAAACTATTATAGATGAACATATATTACATTCCCTAGCTGAGATTAGACAGACTATCCAAAAAGCAGGTGGCTAATCAGTCCTTTTTTAAGTCCTCCTCAGTTAATAATTCTCTACAACCCATCCCTAATTTTGACAAATCAGAAATACTTCTTGCATATTATAATTTTTCAGAATATGCAAGACATCACACACTGCTGTTCTGCATATTCACCGTAAATACAGAATTACTATTGAGGAAGATATTCTGTTTTGGAGCACCTCCAAATACAACATTTAACCTACTAATTTTGGGTAATGTTTACTGGAACTCCACTTTTGTAGCAAATTCCGGTTGAAAAAGTCTCCTTTGCACTTTACTATTTATATGCCGATGACCAACCAGAACAGATAACTCAACAGGTAAGCAAAGTACACTGGACTGGATAACATACTTTTGCTTTGGTAGGAAAACTACAATCACCACCCTAAATGTGCCTACTTCACAAAAACAAAATATCCCACATCAGCAACATAGGATTGTACAAAAAGTCACTTCCATGAATGATCAGTTTACTCAAACAATGTAATTGGGCTTGATTAAAATATCTACCATAAGATGGTGCAGTAACATTTTTCATCCAATCATTTCTATCTATCCTGAATGCTATAGCACCATTATGTAAAACAAAAGTAAAAAAACTTGCCTGCTCTTTAGCTGGCACTTGATGTTAAATATTTCAAGACAAGATATGGAAGCAATGGAAAATGGATCCCTAAATTGTAGCTAAATCACTTAGTTTATTAAAATCAGTTTTTAGCAAAAGATTAGTGTTATAAAAATTTTGCCCCGAAGTGGGCCTTCAGAAGAACTGATTAATTGATTAACAATACACTCTCTAACATTTATATACCTTAAATTAACTCGCATGATGAGTGCTATTCTATCCTCTGTCTCAGAAATGATAGAAAATGCTTTCATAAGCAAGTTACAAGACATCTGCTTAAACACAACCTTCTTTTCCATGCTTAGTATGGTTTCAGACCGTCACAGAACATAATCTGCATTACTCATCATTCTAGACTCGTTTTACATACGAGCTGTCAAAGATCTTTTCAGCTCACTATTTACCAAAAATTTAATTTCAAAAATGGTGAACCAAAAAATCTATATAAACAGAAGAGAAAACTTATGCAAAGGGAAAGCCCCCATGCAGCTCCTCCCATGTAGGGGGTGGAGCCCCCCAACCCCCCCCTGAAATTATATATACCAGCTCCATGGTTGCATCACAATGGAGAAAAGAAGGGGGACCGCCCAAAGGTTTACTGCCAACTTGCCCAATACAATACATTCTGATGAAAATTGCATCAACATAGAATCTCCAATGAAAATAGTTATCCAAAAGTACAGAAATTACTTGCAAGATGACCTCTTTAGATCATGTTCTCAAAAAAGAAATCAAGGGCAGACATTGGCTGTATAGTTGTGTTAGGTCTGTCAAATGCATTTGACACTGCTTCACACAAACATCTTCGCTAGTGGCAAATGAGTTTATACATGGCTAAAAAGATAATCATCTAGTTTAAAGTCTCTCTTTCAGATCCCTCTCACAATGTGTTTGCATAGTGCGCTCTCTACATTTTTGCCAGTCATAGTAGGAGTTCCTTAGCTCCATAGTGACTCCATAACTATTCAACATATTTACTGACAGTACACACAAAGAAGTTAGATTTATATCGTGATATGATACTCTGATTCTACATTGATGAGCAGTACTGCCTCCCTCGTGGAGCTGACGTGTATCGCACAAAAATCCATTTCTGCTCTTCAGCATTGGTTGTCAAACTTAAAGCTTTTCCCAAATGCTAGAAAAAAACAAAATGAATCTTATTCTGTCCTGAAACTTGAGCAAACAAAATGTCATTCACCATTACTACCTTTAACAATAATCTAGTTAAATTTGCATCATACATTAAATTCCTGGGAATAATTATTGACCAATATATGAAGTTTCACAAACATATAGGTAAGCAGCAATTAAAACTAATGAAATTTAATAAATTATGGGCCGGATTTACGAAAGCTTGCACGGAGTTGTAGAGTAAGACGTCCAACAGCCAATATGTCTGCCAAGCGATCCAGCACCAACCGGCAGGGGCGTGCATGAGAGCTTCTAAAGCTACTCTTGCATGGACAGCATCATGGTATGCAAATTACCTCATTTGCTGCTGAAAGCTATGTAAATGAGATAAATTTGCAATCCGGGAAACACTAACCTGTCCGTGGAAGAGTAGTGTTATTTGCAGAAATGTACTCCGTTGGTAACGGAGTACCGTTCTGCAAATTGATAAACGGAGCTATGACCCTCCAAATAAAGGATGCATCCAATTTGAAGCATGCCAATGGCCAAATATAAGGCCATTGGCATTTTTAAATGTTTAAAATTATTAAAATATAATTTTCCCCCCGATCTCCGATGTTTAAGCGCAGCGCCACGCAAATGTGCGGTGCTAAAAAAAAAAAAAAACAATTAAATAATTTCAAAATAGCCAAAAAATAGGCATTTTCACTAAAAAGCTTATCCTGCCATGCAGGTGAATGGCAGGCTGAAGACAACATGGCCGCTGAGTACTGGTTGCTAAGGGGGGGAAGCTCAGTGTGAGAGATGTAACCAAGCATTAGTAGGCAATCCTATGCAAACGAGGATAAGGATAGTGAATCCCAATTTTCCCCAGCATGTGAGCCATGTCCCAAGAGTGTAAGGGTAGGAGTAGGTGAGTAGTAGAGTAGAAGATAGGTGATATCATGAGGGGGTATGTCAGAAAGGCTGTATGCTTATTGGAGCACAGTGTCCTGTGTTTGCTCTGAGTTGCTCAGGATTGCAAGAGGCATAGCTACAGTTGTCCTTTTTGAAAACCAGAATCAAAAGGTGTACACAGTGAAAATATCTGAAATTTCTTGCAAATGGGCAATCAGCGTGTGCACGAGTTTGCGCTTGTTTGCGCGGCGCTGCCCTGGGCGGAAACAGAAAGGGAAAAGGAAGGAGAAGTAGTAGTAGGAAGTTAACCAAGGAGAACTAGCAGAGCTGCCAGGTGAAATATATCAGAATCAGCCAATTACACAGGCAGCAGACTAGCCCAGCCCAGTACTTTAAACTCTGCAAACAGCATTCTTCCCTGGTTTTTCCCCAAGAACTCTGCAACACTGCAGTATACAAAGAGGGAAAGCTTAAAAACTTTAAAGTCAGACAAAATGTTAGGGGCTGCTCTTGCTATCATAAACCAACATGTGCAAGGTGCTGAGGGTGGTAATGTTGTGAATGCTGCTGAGCAACCCACAGTGAGAAGGAGAAGAGTGTACAGACCCAGGGTAACCTACCAGGGGCTACATGAGCTGGAGATAGTGGAGTGCTATAGGGTGGACAGAGACCTCCTGCAGCAAATTGTTGAGCTGTGCCGGCCACGCCTCACACACACACAACCAACAGAAGGGAACCCATCCCAGTGGATACCAAAGTATGTGTTGGCCTAAGTATACTAGCTACAGGTATCTTCCAGAGACCAACTGGTGATATGATGGGGATTTCACAGGCATCAGCATCCAGGGTACTGCACCAGTTCCTGGATGCCATGTCAGCACATGTTGGTGAGCATGTATATTTCCCCAATTCCCGTGAGGCATTGGCCAGCAATATGCGTCTTTTCCACCAAATAGCAGAATACCCCGAGGTAGTGGGTGCAATAGACTGCACGCACATACACATCAAAGCACCACCCGGTGAGTGGGTTAGGGTCTACATCAGCCGCAAGGGCTTCCCCTCCATCAACTGCCAGGTCGTGTGCGATGCCCAGGGCATAATAATGAATGTGTGTGCTGGCTGCCCTGGAAGTTATCACGATTACCACATCTGGCATCTGACGCAGCTGTACCAGAGATTTGCCAATGGGGACATCCCTGATGGTCACCTAGTGGGGGATGCTGGATATGCACTTGAGCAGTTGCTGATGACACCCATCAGAAATGCACACACACCCGAATAAGAACTCCATAATGAGGCACACGCACAAACAAGAAACCTTATTGAGCGTGTGTTTGGGATGCTCAAGTCACGGTTCTGGTGCCTGGACAAATCTGGTGGAGCCTTGAAGTACTCACCAACTACATGTACCCAAATTGTCATGGTATGTGCCATGCTACACAATATGATCCTGTGAAAACAGCTGCAGCAGGAACAGCTTGGGGCAGGGCCAAACAGCCCCCCACCATTGCCAAGGCCTGCACAGGCACAGCGTGACTCTGAGGAGGAACAACCTGAGCCTGCCCCAGTAGGTAGGAGGCGGCATGCCCAGTATGCCCTGGCTTTGGCAAAGAGGCAACACATAGCACATACACTGACTAAGTAGGAACCCTGGAAGTGACACCTCTCTCTGACTCGCACATACAGTAAAAGAGATGCCTAACTTGACACTACCCGTTTTCAAACCTGTATAGGGAGTGTACTATGTGCATCTGACATGGGCAGCCCTGCAGCACCACCTGAGGCATGAGTGCCCTATTTTAAGCAATATAAAGAACTGCTAAGCACATTTTACCAGTATTGAGCATATTTAAATACAATTGCACGTAGCTGCTAACCTCGCTAACCAGCGCAACGTTGGGCAAAGTCGGGCAAGGTAGGGCAAAGTTGAGCAAAGTCGGGTAAACACGCTCATACCTGCTTTACTGTTCCTTAAGCAGTCTGGTCTGCCCAGCAGGAAAATAAAAAGTGGTGACAGGGCTCTAACTCAGGATACTGTGCACTATGGTAACAGTACTGAACCACTAAGCCAAGACAGCATTTCAATGGCACAGACCAGACACAACTTAACTCACTCACACATACCAGTTGGGGGGGGGTCACATAACTAACAGTCATAGCCAGTAGGACAAATGTAGACAAACACAAACACAAACAAATGCTGTATCACGCCCTCTGAAGAGGCATATGAGTAACCTTCCCCTAGGCCTATGCAGACAGATAACAGCAGGCCAGGCAGTGTGATGTGGGTTGGGTAGGCTACGAAGTCACAAACTAATATGCGTGTAATTGGAAGCTAAGGTCTGTAGTGCAGTGGTATGCCTCAAGCCAGTACGATAGGCAACAGTACAGACTGAAATGGAGTACCTGACATAGCGGTGCAGGCCTAGCAAATGTGTATGTGTCAGGAGAACCCTTCATCTTATGTACACCCACAGTAACAATCACCCCCCCCCCGAGTAGAAATGTACAAATAGCTGTCCCCACTGTATGTAGAATGACTCATGGAAGCCCTGCAGACACACTGTGCGTCTTGTCGATGTACAACACAAAGGTGAGCCCTGAAGTAAAAACCAACTTGATTTTCACACACATATAGTATATATGCTCATACTGGGCATGCTTACACACCTAAACAAATTTAGCAAATTTCAGTCAGCAACATACTGAAACATCATACTGGGCATGCTCACACACACAGGCCATGTTGGAGTACAGCAGTGGGCCACACATATATCTGGCAGTTGCATTTCTTACTCCAGACACTTGTCACTATTCACCAATCCTGCCTTGTGCACACACTGGTATGAAAACAGACCCATATAATATATTGGACACTTGTCATAATTAAACTATGTACTCCAAGTACTTAAGTTGTTCAAAGAAAGAGAAAAACCAAAGAAGATCAATAATACTCCGATCATTATCATCAAGAAATAATGAGCACTCCTAACATTATCCAAGCCATGGTCAAAGAGTCCATAGAGAACCATGAAGCTTTCTTTCGCTATGTCATAAATATCAATGTAAACTCATATATGTTCTGAGTCATTGCAAACTGTAAATGAATACATGTACATGACTGACATTGCCAACATCTTGTCAGACAGGTTCATACATATTTACCCCTGTCTCACTGACAAAAGGGCCCATTATCATACCTGGAGATTGTGAAAACCCAGAAATCAGATATAGAATGGTTAAACAGCTCTTTCCAAACCTAAAAACATGGCATGTATGGGATAACATGGTTTCCCTGGCTGTGTCATATGTGAACTCCAAAACAAACAGACCCTGCACCTGAACAGTCTGAGACTCACCGTCTGTACAGGATATGAAACTGTTGAATGGGTTACAGCAACATTTGGCACACTCCACGAGTGTTGGTGCACAACAGACCATGGGAACTATTGTCTTATAAGCCTGATGTGCAAGGCCATGGAGTCCATCATTATGGAACTCATAAACAGAGCTATTGAGAGCCTACAAACACCCAACCCTACCCATTTTGGCTTGGTCAGGGGCAGATCATGGTTCCTAAACCTGCTAGACAGTTTTCAAGGCAGTCACCCAGTACATGCATCAATTAAATGAGCTACACACGGCCTACATAGACCTTGAAATGCCCTTTTCCAACATCCCACACACATGTCGTATCCACAAAAATCAACAACCTGTGCATAAACATGTATGTCATCTGATGGATTGCCAACTGGGGCACAGATAGATCCCACAAGGTAAGAATTGTGGTCTCCTGTTCAAGCTGGTAACAACTGCTGTCCCCCATGGCTCAGTCCTGGAACTCCTCCTGTCTGGTGTATACTTTTCAGAAATACAGTCAAACATGAGGGCTATGTTTAGCAAGGTTTGTGGATGACTGCAAAAAGGTTGTCATAATCCATGTTTGGGACAACAGAGACATCCTTAAAAAGGGTCTCAGTCAGACAGATGTGGTGTCAAACTTATGGGCTCGAGCTACAGTCATACAAATACCACATAGGTGCCAACACCCTAAATATGGAGGTAATAATAAGGGATCTATGGACACATGTGGATAGTCATCACTACTTCCAGAAACAAATTCACAAAGTGGTTAGAAAATTATGCTATATGTTCCCACAAACTGCCAAGGTCTTTGCATGTATGTCAAAGGAGGTTCCCTCTACTCATCAGTCATGAGACTCATCAAAGAGTACCACAACACACTTGCGATGAATCTGACTAGGCACCTTCAGCAGCTGGAAAGACCACTGACATACCTCAAGAGCATTACTGGCCTCAAACAGTTGCCCCATGCAACAAGACTGAATTTATCTCAGTCTGTACTCTGTTGCATACTGTCTACTCAGGTGATCTCTGCCCAACAGAGACAGGTCCATTTCCAATGCAGAACGAATGTACATGTGCTATCTGAAGTAACCCCAAGCTCACTGTACTACATGCTCTAGGGATATCATTATCACAACAATAAATAGAACATGTTGGAGGGATACATTAATAACTCCCAGACTTCCCTTTCTTTGGAACAGGCTCCCTCCCAACCTACATTAAGCTGAGTCCCTCACTGGCACTCTCTTCCAGAGGAGCCTTGATGAGTGTATGTGAAACTGAACTGTCACACCATTGGATCACTTCATCAACTCTACTAGACAGAGGCCTAGGGAACTAACTCCATGGGTGGTGATAGCTGGACACTCTGGCATATATATATATATATATATATATATATATATATATATCCTACCCAGCACACATCCCAATGGCACAAAAGACATGAGGTGCACATCTCACCCAGTGTACATAATCGCCACCAGTATCTGTAAGCATTACAGTGTATGTGGTCCATGCGCCTGCTGTACAACATGATGGTACAATGAAGTACACATCTACTATCTGTAGACATGTACCTGTCACATAGATTCATATGTATGTAGTAGACTATCTTCAATAAGGCATATGTTAGCTTAGGCAAGTTGTACAGTTTTCACCACCCCATTGGGTAGTCTCCCAAGCCCTCGTTCTAATAGTTAGTACCCTAAGCCCCTTTCTAGTGGGGCTGCTGATGTGATGCCTGGCGTGAATTGTCTGTTTCCCATCCACTCATCAAGGTTCCAATTGAAGAATGTCAGCAAGGGGCTCTGTCTGATGTATATTGGGACTCTGTTCCACAGTAAGGCAAGTGTCTGGGATGGTACTCTATCCCACCAGCATGTTGTATTCATTGTTGTGATGAGGTTCATATCCCTGGAGTGTGTAGGGTGACTCAATTTTGTTATCTGTAGATGGAGCATGCTCAGCAGTTGTGTTGGACATGGCTCTGTATGTTAGGCAGAGTGTGCCTCTGAGTAGGCAGTACGCAACGAAGAACAGATTTAGTTTTACCAGTTGTGTTGCATAACGCAACTGTTTGAGGCCAGTAATCCTCTTATTGAGGTACCTCTGTGGTCTCTACAGCTGCTGGATATGCGTAGTCAAGTACATCCAAAATGGTGCATTACACTCCATGATGGGACTAATGACTTAAGAGTAGAAGGCCACCACTATCTCTTCGGATCCTGATGTAAACCCTTTGGGAAATCCTATGTGGCCCATCTAATCAACAGTCACTTTGGCAACATGGTTGTTAAAGGAAAGATGACTATCTACTTGTGTCCCCAGATCCCTTATTACCTTGTCAGTTTTAAGGTGGTAACACCTATGTGGTAGTTTGTGTGTACTTCTTTTCACCAAAGGGGATCACTATGCATTCCTCAACATTGAGCTTGAGGCCATGATTCTGACACCATACATCTGTCTAATAGAGTCCCTTCTGGAGAATATTTGTGTCATCCGGGGAATCTATTATGGCAAACACTTTACAGTTCCCAGCAAACTTAGTCAACCACAACCCTCCTGTGTTGGCATGTACATTTGAGAAGTCTATACCAAACATGAGGGACCCCAGGACTGAACCCTGGGGGCCACCAGTTGTTACCGGTGTAGAGTCTGACATGTAGCCAGCAACTCTTAGTTTGTGGAATCTATCTGTGAGCCAGTTTGCAATCCATCTTGTGATGTATGGATTCATGCCGAGGTTGGTGAGTTCATCTATGATACCTGACTGGTGAATGGTGTCAAAGGCTCTAATGAGGTACAGGTAGGCTGTGTTGAGCTCATTTCAGTCATCTGTAGTGTGGGTAACTGTCTCAAAGAAATCCACCCGGTTCAGGAGGAGTGATCTGCATATGATGAAGCCAAACTGGGTGTGCTCAACTGTATGAAGGTTCACAATCTCTTTATTGTTGACTTCATTATGATTGGCTCCATTGCCTTAAAGAGCAGACTCGCCAGGCTCATAGAGCATGAATGCCAAGGGGTTTTTGTGGCTCCACCCCTGTGGAGTGTGAAGAACGTTGCTGTGCAACATTCTATGGGTACATATCCTGTAGAGAGGATGTAGAGAGAGGTGTAGGTATCCTTGATGAATATTGATACATCCTCATCCTATGTGCTATGATTCAGGTTCTGATGCTGGAAGGTATGGAATGAGTAGCATCCTGGTAGTGCTGGTGTGCTGTTTGGAGCCTTGAACTAGGTTTCTGTTACTGCACAGATATCAATATTCTCCATAATGAGAAGTGCCTTAAGTGTGTGCATCTGGAGGCTGAGACTTCTGGCAATGAGTAGCATTTAGCTAACTTTGTGGTTATTTGTGCTGGTTATGGGGTTTGGTTTGTCCTGAGTGACTGGTGTTCCACACCTGAAGTCAACGGCTCATTGGTCCCATCTGACCATAAGCTAATTACCCTACATATCCACATTCTGGACTGACCCCCCATTAAGGAAACCATGTTAAAATGTCTCCAAAGCCAACTTCATGCTTCTTAAGACAGCAGTGCTGAACTTCAGGACACCCATGCAGATGGACAATACTGTTAAGACTACTGAATCCTTCACAATTGCGCTTTATAAGCACTTACATAAGTGTATGCATCATGCTATCTCAAACAGAACCAAGATGCTATCCTCCAAGAAAAGGAAGCCAATCTGGTGGTCCCCTGCCATAAACAAACTGCACAACAGAAGGAAGAAACTGTTGCAAAAGAGGGTAAAATCCCATGAGTGGAGGAGCTCACTGGTTAGCCTTAGGAAGAAGCTGCAATCCCTGATAAAAATCCTCCTAAGCTAGTTACGAAAACAAAGTTGACACGGATTCTAAAGACAACCAGAAAGCATTATATAGCTATGTCAAGAATCTCAATGGCAATACTCAGATCTGCTCTGAGTTACAGCACAATGACACTAAATATACAAACTCAACTGATATTGCCAACTGCCTGGCAGATAGGATCAGTGCTAACTTTACCCCTCTCTCACCCATGAAAGAGCACATCTCTATACCGGAAAAATGCAAAGTTGCTGTCATTATGGCTATACAGGTAAAAACCACTCTCCATAGCCAGGAACACAGCATCCATGGGACCAGATTACATCCCAGGCTGCATTCTACATGAACCACAGAATGAACTGGCACCACACCTACATACCATGTTCAATCATAGCCTCACCTCAGGCTTTGTGCCTGCTGAATGGTGCACAGTGATGGTTATCCCACTACACAAGGGGGGAGCCACCACGGACCCCGGGAACTAGTGCCCCATTAGCCTGATGAGCCTAGTCTGCAAGGCCATGGAACGTATCATCATGGAACTTATAAACAAAGACATTGGTAATCTCCAAACTCTGGACCACAACCATTTTGGGTTTGTAAAAGGCAGATCATGTCTCCTAAACCTGATAGACTTGTTTGAAGCAGTCACCAAAGCCGTAGACAAGGGTAAGGTGGTTCACACAGCCTATCTAGATCTTGCTATGGCTTTCGGCACCCATCCCCCACTCTGGAATTATGGATAAACCCACTAAACTAGGTATAAATCCCTATGTCCAAAGATGGGTTGCCAAATGGCTGACTGACACAACCCACACTGTGAAAGTAGCAGACTCCAAGTCCGACTTTGGATAAGTGACAAGTGGAGTACCACAGGGTTCAGTTCTGGGTCCTGTTCTGTTTGGTATCTACTTCCCTGAAGTACAGGTTAACATGGAAGGTCTCTGGCTAATGAAGTTCCCAGATGACTGCAAACTAGGAGCCATAATAGAGACTACTAACAATGTGGACATCCTACAAAAGGGCCTCACTGAGACAGATGCCTGGTGTCAAAGCCATGGCCTCAAGCTCAATGCTAAAAAGTGCATTGTCATCCACTTTGGTAAAAACACTGTACCCATAAACAACAACATAGGTGGTAGTATACTTAACACCGAAAGTGTGATAAGATACCTTGGGACACAGGTGGACAGTAGACTCTCCTTTGATAATCACATCACCACAGTAGTCAGGAAATCCTTCTACGGGGCACACCTCATCACAAAAGGTGTCTCATGCAGAATAAAAGAGGTAATTGTTCCCCTCTACTCATCACTCATTAGATCCATTATAGAGTACAATGCCCCTTTTGCTATGTAACTCGCAAGACATCTACAACAACTGGAAAGCCTGCAGAAATACCTCACAAAAAGGATTAGCAGCCTCAAATACATGCCATACACAGACTGTCTCAAAACACTCCAGCTTTACTCTGTCACATATCGCCTACTCAGAGGTGATGTCTGCCTAACATACAAAGCTATGTCAAACACAGAGCTGTTGTGCATGCTCCACTTAAAGAAATCCCAATCCCTCTGACCGTCGGCCCAAAACCCAGACTGAAATACTTAAGGAGGGGGTGTATCCATTTTCATAAAGGATACCCACACCTCCAGGTTAGTGGCACAGCACGAGGCCTTGGAGACCATGCAAGTGCAACTAACATTGGGCAAAGCTGCTTATCAGATCACAGCCTGCTATAGATCACATTCCTTGTCTCAGGACCCTCAATCAGTATTCCTGAGAACACTGGGAAATATAAAGGTCCTAGCAAACACCATGATATGAGGAGATTTCAACTACACAAACACTGACTGAGAGAATTACTCGAGTACAAAGTCCTTTATCCAATGCTTCCTAGAGTTTATAAACTCAAATGGCCTGGAACAGCTCAATATCACGCCCACTAGAGGTGACAACATACTGGACCTGATCATCACCAACATGGGGGATCAGTGTTCAACAGCAGATGTAAACCCCTCGCTGGTAATATCAGATCATGAAGTAATCACACTGGACATCCACATCCCATCCCCCCAGACAACAAAACCACTGTGAAAAAATTTTCAAAAGCAAACTTCACACTTCTCAAGACTGAAGTGGAAAGTTTCAAAGCCCCCTTGCTAAAGGATAATGCTATCCAATCTGCAGAATCCTTTACAAGTGCATTCTATGAGCATCTACAGGGATGTATGGATCGAGCAATCCCAATTAAAACAAAGACTCACTCCGAAAAGAAGAAACCAATCTGGTGGTCCTTGCCCATAAATAAGCTATATAACAGGAGGAGGAAACTAACACATGATAGAGCAAAATTCCAAAAAGGAAAGGCATCACTGATCATTATTAGCAAGAAACTACGATCGCTCATAAAATAATCCAAGTCCAGTTTCTAAAGAAAAATTGCCAAGGAATCTAAAGATGACCACAAAGCCTTCTTTAGCTATATCAAACATTTAGGTGGCAACTCTCAAATATGCTTTCAGCTACTGCAAAATGGAAAAAAATACACTGAACCAACTGACATTGCCAACATCCTGGTGGACAAGTTCAGTGCAAACTTCACCCCCAAAAGGGCCCATGTCCATCCCAGAAGAATGCAGAGCCCAGACTTCATGGACATGCAGGTAAAAACAGCCCTCTTCAAAGCTAAGAACACAGCATCAATGGGACTGGATGGTGTCCCAGGCTGCATCTTACACGTGCTCCAAAAGGAACTAAACCCTCACCTACATTCACTGTTCAGACTCCACCTTGCCACAGGCTATATACCCAAAGAATGGTGTACAGCAACAGTCATCCCGCTCCACAAAGGTGGTGACACAACAGAACCTGGGAACTATCGCCCTATAAGCCTGACCAGCCTGGTCTGCAAAGCTGTGGAGCGAATTATCATGGAACTCATAAACAGAGACATTGGGATCCTCCAGATACCCTTCCCAATTTGGCTTTGTTAAAGGCAGATTCTGCCTCCTAAACCTGGTTGACTTCTTTTGAAACAGTTACCAAGGCCATAGATGAAGGGAAGGTAGTCCACACAGCCTACCTGGACCTCACTAAAGCCTTTGACACCATTCCCCACTCTGGCATCCTAGACCAGCTTACCAGCTTGAACATTAACCCCTATGTCATGAGATGGGTGGCCAGCTGGCTCACGGATAGAACACACATGGTCAGAGTTGCAGGTGCCATGTCCGACTCTAAACTAGTCACAAGTGGCATCCCACAGGTCTCTGTCCTGGGACCCCTCCTGTTCAGTGTATATACATCTCTGAGGTACAGGCAAGCATGGGAGGACTATGGCTGACCAAGTTCCCAGATGACTGTAAACTGGGGGCTATAATTGACTCTCTGGCTGACACAGACATCCTCCAGAAAGGTCTTACAGAGACAGATACCTGGTGTCAAAACCATGGCCTCAAGCTGAATGACAAAAAATGTATAGTCATCCCCTTTGGAAAAAACAAAGTGCCCACAAATTACCACATAGTTGGTAATCCACTAGGTACGGAGGGACCTGGGGACCCAGGTAGATAATAACCTCTCCTTTAATAATCACATTGGCAAAGTGGTTAGTTATTCCTTCTATGTAGCCCACCTAATCATGAAAGGGCTCGCCTCTAGATCAATAGACGTCATTGTGTCCCTCTACTCATCGCTCATTTGGCCCATAATAGAGTACAATGCCCCATTTGGTATGTACCTTAATTGGCACATGCAACAACTGTTAAGAGCACAGAAGTACTTCACCAAGAGGATCATGGGCCTCAAAGAGATGCCCTATGCAGCTCAACTAAAGAAACTCCAGCTCTACTCGGTTGCTTACTGCCTGCTCAGATGTGATCTATGCCTGACGTATAAGGCCATGTCCAACCCGGAATTAATGGACATGCTCCACCTCAAGAAAAACAAATCTCTTAGAGCCACACGCTCCAGTGAATTAAACCTCAGCAAAGCAATAAACAGGATGTGCTGTAGGGATAGATTCCTGTCCCAGAGACTTCCCTCACTCTGGAATAGAATCCCAGTTGATGTTAGGCAGAGCCCCTTGCAGACTTTCTTCAAGAGGAATCTTGATGAGTGGATGGAAAATTGTAAATTTACCCCTGGGATCACTTCAGTGGCCCTGCTAGACAGAGGCCCAGGAAACTAATTTCAAAGGGAGGTGAAAGCCAACACATTCTGGCTAGGCTTACAAATGCCCTTGGGCCGATAGACTAGTACCTACCTACAAACCTTTGAGCCTTGCCTAAAAAGGTAATATGGGGACAGCACAAGCCTTGGCCAGTATTCAGAAGCATAGGGGCGACAGGTGCAAACCATCTGTAGTGAAGCAACAAGGCTTTTCTATCATGTCATCACAGGCAGACAGAGACTGGATCCCTTTGAATGACACCAGAAGCTCAGCCAATAGTTGAAGTTTATCATCTTTCTATTATATTGCAGTATCATGTAGGTGAAGGTAAGATGCTACTCAAGATATGACCCTGTGTGTGCCAGCATGTGGTGCATCAACCTGTATATGATATGGTCATGGCCTCTGCATACAATACACCTAGTATGATAAGCCTGCTGAGGTTAGCAAATGTGAAAAAAAACCTTTGTGCAAACAGCAAGTAATGTCTGTATTGCACCCTGTAACTCCATATTGCTTGCTGAAGTGTAAAGGTGTACTGAGTTTGGATTAAGAACACCGCACTTGCCAACTGTGTGTGTCTCCCTGGGGAGAAGCAACCTTTTTGGAGACTACTCAAACACCTTAAAAGTGGTATACCCATCTTTGTCAAGCCAGATGATGTCACCATCCTACAAATATACCTGTGAAAAGGTGAAATCCCAGTAATGTGTATAGCGCGTCGTGTAAATGCATACTGCTCTAGTATCATAATGTAGTTAGGTAGGGGTTTGAATCCTGCACTTACCAACTGTGTGTGTGTGTGTCTCCTTGGGGAGGAGCAACTTTTTTGGAGACTACTCAAACACCTTTAAAGTGGTATACTCATCTTTGTCAAGTCCAATGATGTCACCATCCTACAACTATACCTGTGGAAAGATGAAATCCCAGTAATGTGTATAGCACGTTGTGTAAATGCGTACTGCTGTAGTATCATAATGTAGTTAGGAAAGAGTCTGAATCTCGCACTTGCTGAATGTGTGTGTGCGTCTGTGCTCCAGGTGTGTGACACCGTTGGCCAATGTGTAGTTAGGAAAAAGTCTGAATCTCACACTTGCTGTATGTGTGTGTGTGTGTGTGTGTGTGTGTGTGTGTGTGTGTGTATGTGTGTGTGTGTGTGTGTGTGTGTGTGTGTGTGTGTGTGTGTGTGTGTGTGTGTGTGTGTGTGTGTGTGTATGTGTTTGTCTTTGTCTGTGCTCCAGGTGTGTGACACCATTGGCCAATTTGGAGTGGGTTTTGATTTTTATAGTGTATGACATATCACAATGACAACTGTATGTGCATTACACATGTAAGGTAGCTGTGGGGCAAATCCAGATACGAACATGTGACCTGAAGTATTTCATAGGTGGGTACTCTGCTTTCTCCATGAATGCATGTGTTATCTTTGCCAGAGCATGCTGGCGCTTTCCAGATCTTAGGTCACTTCTGTACGCTTGTGACAAGCTTAGCCACTGCAGTGATCCCTGGGGTATGGCTTCCGTTTCACATCCACTCATCACGGTTTCTATTGAAGAGTGTGAGTGAGGGTTTATGTTTGAGGTATATTTGAAACCTGTTCCAAAGCAAGCAGTCTGGCAAAGATGACTAATCATTATAGGTGTGCAACAACCTCTGTGGATCTGCATGCAAACCCTTTATTGCTTATGTGCTGCACAGAGGGATTTCCAAAACCCTTTGGTAATGTGATTATCAAAGGAGAGATGACTTAACACATGGCTCTATGTATACATTAGTACCTGTTCCACATTTTGGGGGCTACTACCCATGTGGTACTCTGGGGATACTTTGTTTTCTAAAAGTGGATAACTATGCTTACTTTGGCTTATAGCTTTACAGCATGAGTTTGACACCAGATATCTATCTGTATGATACCCTTTTGGAGGATGTGTGTGTCATCTGGAGAATAAAGTATAGCCCACAGTATGCATTTTCATCAAACATGGGCAGACATATCCCTACTGTGTTTGCTTGTACCTAAGAAAGCTATATGCCAAACAGGAGTGGTCCCAGGACTGAGTGCAGGTGAATACCACTTGTTACTGGCATAGAATAGTACATGGAGGCTGCAAATGTTACTGTGTCCTACATCTGTGCGTCAGTTGTCAAGCCATCATCTAACAATTGTTTATGGTCAGTCTGTTGAGGTTATGTTGTCTAATACCAGTATGTGGGATGGGTATGATTTGCTGGTGAGCTTGGCTGTGTTGACCTCCCCTCCCTCACCTATAACCTTGTTGACTGGCTTGAAGTCTACTAGGTGTAGGAGCCATGATCTGGACATTAGAGAACCTAAGTGGGTATGGTGCAGTGTTTGCAGGTTCATAATGTCTCTGTTAATGAGTTCCATAATGCTGTGCTCCATAGCCTTCCAGATAACATTGGTCTGGCTTATAGGGTGAGAGTTTCCAAGACCTGCTGTAGTTCTACCCTTAATCAATTTATGTTAACATTTGCAATGGGCGTGACGAGGGTGGACAGGTTTAAGACTTAAGTATATTAGAGGGTCCGGCCAGGTTTGAAGGTTAGTAGACCATGCCAGATAGGCAGGATTAAGTTGGTTTGTACATGTGCTGAGGAGGAATGCAGAGTATATTGTAAAATAGATGCTAAAGAAGAAGCCGCTAGGTAACAGGAAAAGAGGAATGCCTAAGATGAGGTTTTTGGCTGTGGTGGGAGAGGACATGCAGGTGGATGGTGTGACAGTGCAAGATGCAGGGGGCAGGAAGACATGGAAACAGATGATGTACTGTGGCAACCCCTAATGGGAGCATCCGAAAGGAGAAGACTACGTTGTAGCTCAACGCTTGTGGATTGTGAACACCATTACCGTACATCATTCCACATGTATGTAACCTGTATAGAGGCTCCATCTGGACAGAGCGTTTAGGTGAGTGGTGACTTCATATGTCAGCTTGTGTATGACACAGCCAGGGACACTGTCCAGTACCATTGCCACTGTGGTGTGGACCTTGTTAAAGAGATGTTTTAACTAGAGTGTCTGTGAATCATCAGGTATTACGTTCTGTGGGTCTGGAAATGTGGCCCTTGTATAGCGACAGGGTGGTGCAATCTGTATTCAAACTGTCTGAAGAGGAATTGGTAATGTCAGTCAGATAAGTGTACTTTGTGACCATTTACATTAACTGTGACCCAATCTGAAATTTCCCCTGTAGATTATGAACAACAGTAAAGGCAGCTTTAGTGTTGTCTTTGGAATCCTTGCCATTTTGTATTTTGAAGCTTGCCTTGTATGTTTATTGAGGGATTGAATTTTCCAAATGATACTGACTAGAAAGGTTATCCCTTCTTTGTATGCAACTCTTTTTTGGTATAACATCACACCTTCTATTATATATTTAGTTTCTGGCAGGGGCCCATGAGACTCGTGCACTTTTACTGTACAAGTGAGAATTTCTTGTATTTGTGATAGCACAGTCCATGCAACCCTGTAGGTGAACAGTGTGCATTAATACAGGATTATGCAGCTAAGACACTGTTAACCTTAGTAATGCAAACCAATGACGGATAGGAACAGCATCACCCACAGCACAGTGTCAACCCGTGTCATACACACACATGCGTACTCAAGTTCCAAAACATGTGTAGTACAATGCATACAGGCCACCAATAGAAACTATGGAGTGTTAACACTGGCCAGTACAGGGCATGTCACCCTGCCCATGTGTCCAATATGCACATACATGCAGACAGTGCACCTCCACCATGTTTACAAATGTACACCTGCAAACCTGTGCTGCACACACCCCACACTTACTGTCCATTGTATATTGCATGCTGACACAACTACACACATCAGCCAAGTGGCACATGGGCAAACAAAACACAATTGGAATAAACACTGGTGGAAACAATACAACATTGCTAATTACAGCTTTAATGCATCATGCCTGCTCAGCTTATACCTTCAAGGATATCATTACATTTTACTGCTGACAACATGCTACCCATTCAACCATTGCTATACTTTATCAGTCACCCTGTGCATCAGCACCATGTTAGCCTGTTCCTGCATCAATGTTACAGATGACAGGAGGTGGTACAGGTTTCATCATATGCATATAGGGTATGTTGTTGGTTTGCCAGAGGCCTACACTGAGCCATACAATCGATGTGTGTGTGTGTGTGTGTGTGTGTGTGTGTGTGTGTGTGTGTGTGTGTGTGTGTGTGTGTGTGTGTGTGTGGGCCATGAGTACTGTTATGGGCCAATGTTGATGTAATGTGTGCAGGTATGTGTTTGCCCTAGGTTTCTGGTTTATGTGTGTTTGTCTGCATGCACACAGTTCCACCATGTGGCTGCCATATACAGATATGCCAGTGTTTGTCCTGCTGTGATACTGTGTGGGGTTTGTAAAGTGATGGTATAACATTATTTCCTGCTAGAATGGCTGCTTCTCTTATCACAGTCATGGAATGTAATCCCAGAACAACTGTTGGTAAAGATTCACAGAACAAGTTGTGTGGTATGGCATTCCTAATCTTCCTTTACATTCACTCATTCTGATGCATGATATATTTATTTCAGCACCAACTTGTATATAGGTTCATAAGTTCATAGGTTTATACTAGGCTATCTGCCCTAAGGCATTTATAAGCCTAGCCCAAAGTTTTGTGGCTTACGCCACCCCTTATATTAAAAAATACTGTGCCCATTAGTTTGTTGTGCCTCTGTCCAGCAGTGACACAGAGATGATTCCTGGGGTAAACCTACGATCTCCCATCCACCGGTCAAGATTTCTCTTGAACAGAGCCAGCGAGGTGCTCTGCCTCACATGGACCGGGATTTTATTCCACAGCATAGGGAGTCTCTGGGTGACAAATCTATCCCTCCAGCATGTTCTATTTATATCCGTGCTAAAGTTTAAGTCGCTTGCTCTAGTGGATCTGGTAGATTTGGATTCTTTTGAAGTGGAGCATGTCCATTTAATTCCGGGTTGGACATGGCCTTGTATGTCAGGCACAGGTCACCTCTGAGCAGGCGGTATGCGACTGAATAGAGCTGGAGTTTCTTCAGTCTGGCAGCATATGACAGATTTTGGAGTCCCTTTATCCTTTTGGTGAGGAACTTTTGGGGTCTCTCCAATTGCTGCAGGTGTCGGGTGAGATACATCCCGAATGGGGCATTGTACTCTATCATTGGTCTGATAAGTGAAGAGTACAGGGGAACAATGACCTCACTTGATCTGGATGTGAATCCCTTCATGATCAGGTGGGCAATGTAGAAGGTCTTTCTAACCACTTTAGCAATGTGAGTGTCAAAAGAAAGGCCACTGTCAACCTTGGTCCCCAGGTCCCTGATAACCTAACCTCTTCTGTGCTTAATGGATTGCCACCTATATGGTAGCTTGGGGTTACCTTGTTTTTCCCGAAGGGTATGACTATACATTTTTTGGCATTTAACTTCAGGCCATGGCTCTGGCACCAGTTATCAGTTTCCGTGAGACCCCTCTGAAGGATATCTGTGTCCGATGTACTTTCCACTATGGCGCCCAGTTTGCAGTCATCTGCAAACTTTGTCAGCCATAGTCCTCCTATGTTTGCCTGTACTTCTGAGTAGTAGATGCCGAACAACAGGGGGCCAAGGACTGAGCCCTGTGGGACACCACTTGTGACCGGCTTGGAGTCTGACATAGCGCCAGCAACTCTAACCCTGTGGGTTCTGTCCTTTAGCCAGTTTGCAACCCATCTTGTGACATATGGGTTTACATTTAAGCTGGTAAGTTTCTCTAAGTGGGGTATTGTGTCGAAAGCTTTTGCAAGGTCAAGGTAGGCTGTATGGGTAGGCCTTTCCCTCATCAATGGCCTTGGTGACTGTTTCGAAGAAGTCGACCAAGTTCAAAAGGCATGATCTGCCCTTGACAAAGCCAAACTGGGTCTGGTCCAATGTCTGCAAGTCCCCTATGTCTTTGTTTATGAGTTCCATTATGATCCTCTCCATAGCTTTGCAGACCAGGCTTGTTAAGCTTATGGGGCGGTAATTACCAGGGTCTGTAGAGGTACCGCCTTTGTGGAGTGGGACCACAGTTGCCGTACGCCACTCCTTGGGCACGTATCCTGTGGTAAGGCTAAGATTAAACAGCTGCCTTATATGCGGGTTTAGTTCCTCGTTGAGTTCATGTAGCACACAGCCGGGGACACCATCCGGTCCCATTGATGCTGTGTTTTTAGCTTTAGAGAGCAGCTTTCACCTGCGCATTTGAGATGTCTGGGAGGCTACACTCCACTGGGATAGTTATCTCTCCTTTGGGGAGGGGTGAAGTTTGCACTGAACCTGTCTGCCAGTATGTTGGCAATGTCTGTGGGTTCAGTGATTTTTGTATCATTTTGGACTAATTCTGCACATATCTGGGAGTTTCCACCCAGGTTTCTAACATAGCTGAAGAAGGCCTTATGATTGTCTTTTGAATCTATTGCAATTTTTCTCTCAAAGTTGGCCTTGGATGATTTTATGAGTGCTCGTATTTTTTTACTAATAATGATCAAGGGTGTCTTCTCTTTTATGGATTTTGCTCTATCATGTAACAGCTTTCTCCTCTTATTATGGCTGGGGTCCACCAGACTGGACGTTTGCCCTTGGTGGAAAGAGTCTTGGTTTTATTAGGGATTGCCTGATCCATGCAGTCCTGGAGGTGTTCGTAGAAGGCATTTGTAAGGGCTTCTGCAGCTTGGGTTGTGGTTTCCACTGGCTCGGGGGCCTTGAAGGATACCACACCAGTCTTGAGTAGTGTGAAGTTTGCTTTAGAGAAGTTCTTCACTGTGGTCTTTTTTGTTTGGGGTGGGGGTGGGATGTGGATTTCCAGTGAGATAAGTTTGTGATCTGATCTCACCAATGAGGGATATACTTCCGGTGTGGAGCATTTTGTCCTCATGTTTGTGATGATGAGATCTAGTATATTTTCTCCTCTTGTGGGAATGGTGACTAGTTGTTCCATGGCATTTGAATTTATGAACTCCAGGAACCTTTGGGCTAGAAAGTTGGGGCTTGAGTAATGTTCCCAGTCTATATTCGGGTAGTTGAAGTCACCCAATATAATGGTGTTTGGAGATGCATTTATACCCTCCAGTGTCTTCAGGAAAGCTGTGTGGGGTTCCTGAGTTTGAGAGGGTGGCCTGTAGCATGCTACAAATTGTAGAGCAGTTTTGCCTATGGTTAATTGCACCTGGATGGTTTCCGATGCTTCGTGCGTTGCCACCAACCTGGAGGTGTGGGTATCCTTGATGAATATGGATACACCCCCTCCTTTTGTGGTGTGGTCCGGGTTTTGGGTCCAGAGCGCATGATATGAGGTAAAACCTGATAGTGCCGGGGTGCTCTCAGGAGCCTTGAACCAGGTTTCAGTCACAGCACAGACATCGATGTTCTCCATACTGAGAAGGGCCTCGAGTGCATGCATTTTGAGATTTAGACTTCTGGCATTGAGCAGCATTACCCTTAGTTTCTTCCCATTTTGTTTTCTAGGGTGGTAGGTTTAGAATTTGAGCCTTGCCTAAAAAGGCACTATGGGGTGGCAAGAGCCTTAGACAATATCCGAATCCCAGGGTGACAGGTGCAGGCCGTCCCTTGAAGCAGCGTGGCTTGTCAAGCATGTCATCCCAGGCAGACAGACACTGGATCCCCTTTGAATGACACCAGAAATTAAGCCAATTGTTAAAGCTGATCATCTTGTCTCTATGTTGTGGCATCATTCTTGGTGAAGGAAGGATACTGCTCAGGGTCAGGGTCATACCTGCCTGGGCTACATAATCAGAGAGCTCCTCTATGTCTCTTTTCATGTAGTCCAGGGAGGTACGTCTCAGGTTGTTCACACCAGCATGGACAATGACTGTGCCATATTTGTACTTGCTGTGGAGTGACCCGAGTGCTTGTGTTATGTGGCGGGTTCTAGCGCCCGATAGGCAGCTTACTGTGACCCTCTCCTTGTTCAGCCTGGTGAGTGGGACGTCAGTGTGTCTGACTATGGAGTCCCCTATGACAAGTATGTTTGGTGTTGTATTTGGCCTTAAGGGCTGTGACTGCTTTGCACACTGATTTTGTGGTTTATGTGTTGCCTGTGGTGTGTCATGAGGTGGCAGTTGCTTGGATGTCTGCTTTGGAGGCCTCTGCTGTTTAGGTAAATTTTTGCTCAGAGCCTCCGAGTATGACTTTGTGTGTTTGTGTTTGATTCATTGTTGTGATAGCTTTATGTGAGACTGGTTTTGTGGAGTGTGTAGTTGCCTTCTCCTCCTGTCTGGTCTTGCCAGTCCTGAGTTGAGAGAGCTCAGCCTCCAGTTTGGCTAAATAGCTGCATCTCTCGCAAGTATTTGTGTTATGTGGGAGGAGGAGAGGGTTGTTAGTGTACATGAGGCAATTGTAACATTGCCTCAATATTCCCAAATTCACCAACTGGACAGGAGAGGACGCCAGCATCTGGCCCTTTGACATGCTAGAGAAATTTAGAAGTTAGGGGTGTAACTGAATAAGAGAGGACTTAGTAAGAAAGTGGGTACTCCTGGGGGGGGTTTGCTAGTGGGGGACTTTGTATAATACAGAAGTGCTAAACCTGAAAAGAAGATGCTTTTAAGAACAAGTGCTGCACTTTTTAGTTAAGGGATATACTGTTTAGATTACTAGTAGAGCAGTTCTAAGGGAAAAAATGAAGAACAGACTTTATGGAGCCAGAAAAAGTTTAACCTTGTTAAACCAGCTGCCGATGCTGCTCTAGTGGCAACTCAGCTAAAGCACTCTAAAGCGTGCTTGATAGCAGGGGCTGGAAAGAGCCAGGAATTGACCCAAAACGGCCAATAAAACTACAGTTTCAAATCAGTAACCACTTTCACGGGGGGCAGGGAAGCAGCTCAATGTTTTTTCACTGCCACTGATCAACAGAGAGACTTTCCTTTAGCCCAAGCAAACATGGCCTCACAGAAACTTACAAAACAGTTCAGGAACAGCAAGCCTGTAACTGAACTTTTTTAAATCTCAGAAAAGTGGGGAAAAAGCAAGATTTTTTGTTTTTTGTTTTTTCAGAGATAGCAGAGGCTCACAAGTAATATCAAGTTATAACAGTGCAGTAAATGACCCCACACAAGAGTGCTAGGTCAAAGACAGAAAATATGCAAGTTTTGAGAAAAAACGATTTTAAAATTAAGTGCAAACAGGAAATTCAGTAAACAGCTTTTGGTTGTGCTCTAAATACAGCTACTAATGCAGAAATCAAGTTTAACAAGCCAGAAAATGCTCAAACGAGGCAGCTATGCAGAAAAACTTATCAAATAAACAGAGGAAAAATACTTAAAATCTCACAAGTGGCTCCTTTCTTCTCTCAGCGTTTTCTCCTCTTGGTGGGTGCTTCACCAACAGCCAACAAGCCTTAAAAGACGCCAAAACCACGAGGCAACTAGGTTTTAAGAGAGGAAGATGAAGGAGTTTTGGAAATGACCCCTTTTGGCCAATAAAACTACAGTTTCAAGTCAGTAACCACTCCCACGTGGCTTAGTGGTACTTCATGCAGTGTAGTGTGTACAAAGTCCCGGGTTCGAAACTGATAGAGGTGTTTTATTTTGCTGCTGAGCAGAACAAGGGCCCTCACATACAAAGTGACTAAGGCACTTTTAAGCAGTTGTAAGCGGGTTTGCACGATGCTTAGCAATGCTTAGCTAATCGCAAACAAGCGCACACTCATGCAAACTCACTAATTACTGCTTAATAGTGCTTACTCCCGCTAACCCCCGCCCTCATTTCTTTGAAAAAAAAAGAAAATGGGGAGATAGGAAAGTAGTGAAAAAGGGGCACAAAGAGGGAAAGACAGTAGGGAAAATAGCTTGGGATGTGCAGGACAGGTGTAGGGAAGGTCCATAGCTGCCCATTTCTTTAACAGCAACAGCTGTGCATATGGAATAAATTTGGAGGTACATATGAAACCTTCAACCCCTGAGAGAGGGGTGAGGACAATAAAGTATGTTGTAATGCCAATTAAATTACATTTTATGTGTCCAGAGGGCATGTGTGCAAAATGGGCAGCTATGTACGGGGCGTAATTTTTTTTTTTGGGAGCAGATTGCCCTTTTGTTTTTTTTTTTTCAGGAGAGAGTGGAATGTGGGGTAGGGGAAGTAGGTATATTTGGGGGATGTAGGTTGGGGAGGTAAACAGACCAGACTAACAAGATGCATACAGGGGCGGAATATGACACGTGGTGGGTGAACACCATTGACTGGAAGGGATGTTTGGAAATCGCAAGCCCATGAGCCCACAGATGGCAACAGTGGAACTGAGATCCCCACCCATGGGCAGTCACCACTGCACTTTCACAGCCCAGAGGGTGGCTGTACTGGGGGCTGTGTAGGAGGGGCAGGCTGACCTGGGAGTTGCACCACTCGTGCCTCAAGCTGGCATAGAGGTTCTGCAACAGAACGCTTGATCTCTCTATGCACCACAGCCCGGACCGTTCGAAGGGTGATAGGTGGCCCTCCTCTGCCCACGCTTGTATGGGGGGGTAGAGCCCTATCCCCTGCAGTGCTTCTACCTGATGGTGGCACAGGGCCAGCGGAGGAGGAGGTCCCAGGCTGGGCACTGGACCTGCTGGTGCCAGATGCCATGGCCAGCTGAGGTGGGACAGGCTTTCCCATACGAACTATGTTTTGGAGAATTTAATAAAGATGTGGGTTAGTAACCGTCAACAGCATTCCTAGTTAGTTATAACATCATGCAGAAGTATACCCATTAGCCCAACACACCAGAGTTTTAACAGTTGAAAAGCAAGCATAACACATGCATATATAGAACAATAGTGTACATTACAACAGCATGCAGGTTTAATTGATGGCAACAGGCCACCAATATTGTGGTATTTGAACAGGGCACATGCACAGAAATGAATGCAAATATTTATAAACCAAAAGGACATATGTCCCACCAAATATTTTGAGATTAGACATACCCATTGAGGTGTAGAATTGCATTTTTTATGCACATACAGTAGGGTGGAAAAGATAGTTCAATTGACAACTTCTATATCCTTCTAGTTTACACTACATTCCTATTAACTGCAGTTATATGTCCCTTACATGTATTATTACACTATCCAATGCCTTTTTATTGTGCAGTTGGATTTTGCTAGATCATTATATACATGAGCTGTATCTGACATACAAACTGCCCAGGATGCAGATGTTACTGCTACATATTTTGAGAGTTGCTCACACACACTACTGATGTGATGGTACACTGACAGCTCTACTTTCATATAATTTTCTAGATATGTTCAGGTGAAATTATCAGTTATATGTTAACAGCTCCCTACATTTCTGGCAGCACACTGACATTTCTGGGGAACACAATACCAAGCTACTCATTTGCCAGATTAACCTGTACATGCTGGGCATGAACCAACAGTTAAGGGCTGTAAATATATATATAACAGCTACTGGCATTCCCTTCATCCACTTTTATATGGGCCTACCCAAGTGTGGGTTAACTAACACTTCTCAATACAACAGTACTATTTCTAAAATGCAGCAGTACAACAACATATCAAAGAAAATCACACAGACGCACTCCAGGAATTATACCTTTATTAAAGAATTATTACACCTTTATTTATTGGGTTAAAACACTTTTTTTAAGGCTCTCTCATTTATTTTATATAACAGTACATGCAGAATAATTACTAACCTGCCTGGTGACGCAGCCTTTGCAGCCTATCTTCATGCGCTTGCTGATTCATAGCCCGGACACCTGCAGCTGTGAAGTAAATGGAGTGATAATGAGACATACCTATCCATAGTATAGACAAGAATAGCAATTCTTAAATACTTAATACAATGGTTACTTAGTACTGGGGCATTTGCTATCCTACGGGCCTCTTGGATCCACTGGTCTAGTTGATCCTCCTTACGTCGCTTCAAGTCAGAATAATGGTGCCTGACCTGCTCACCAGTCCGAGGAACACCAGTGGCACTGGTGAGATCACGAGCTAGACAGTTCCAGGCCTCCGTTTTGTATTGGGTGCCCTGGTACTGGCCCCGCAGGAGTCTTACCTCGTGATTGTGGACAAGGAGCCAAACCATTACTTTGGTCTCCTCAATGCCCCAACGTTGCACTTGAAATCGAGTGCCTTCTCCAACCCCGGCCATGCTGACTGCAGAAGGGAGCTACAACCAGTTATGGCAAGTATTCCTGCATGTGGAGCTTAAATATGCCTCATTTCATGCACTTATTTGTGATTGGCCAGTTTGGAAAAAACTCAACTGTACGTACACCTGCTTAGCTGATGTCAGCAATGTTTAATATTCCTTTGATATGTGTCTGTTGAAAGTGCATGGTTATGAAATGCTGTCATGGCTTAGTGGTTTTTATTTTCCTACTGGCCAGACCTCAATGGTTAAGGTACAGTGAAGGAGGTGTGGCCGTGTTTAGCTGGCTTTGCCCGACATTGCTCAGCGTTGCCCGACGTTGCGCTGGTTAGCGTGGTGCACAGCTACACGCAAACATGTTCCGTTTGTGCTAGTTTGTGCGATGCGCAGCTCTGCGCAAAGACATTGCGCTAGTTAATGCAGTGTTCAGCTACGAGCAATTAAATATAAATATGCTCAGTACTGGTAAAATGTGCTTAGCAGTGCTTTACATTGCTTAAAATAATTTACTTGTGCATCAGTATGCATAACCACTTCACTATATATATAGTGAAGTGGTTATGCATACTGATGCACAAGTAAATTATTTTAAGCAATGTAAAGCACTGCTAAGCACATTTTACCAGTACTGAGCATATTTATATTTAATTGCTCGTAGCTGAACACTGCATTAACTAGCGCAATGTCTTTGCGCAGAGCTGCGCATCGCACAAACTAGCACAAACGGAACATGTTTGCGTGTAGCTGTGCACCACGCTAACCAGCGCAACGTCGGGCAACGCTGAGCAATGTCGGGCAAAGCCAGCTAAACACGGCCACACCTCCTTCACTGTACCTCCTATATATATAATGTTATTTAACAGTTTCAGTGGAGGCCCGGGGAGAAATGTTCCAGATGCATGTCTTTGGAATGTGGGAGGAAACCCGAGTACCTGGAGGAAACTCACGCGAACACTGGGAGAACATACAAACTCCACACAGAGGGCACCCCAGCCGACGACAATGTTAACCGCTGCACCACTGTGCCGCCCGTATATATATATATATATATATATATATATATATATATATATATATATATATATATATATATATATATAAATCAAATTTGTTCACTGCTACATATAACTTTTCAATGCCTTTTGCAAAACTTTAAATAATACATGTCGGGAAATATTTCTGTATACAGATTTCCAACAGAAAATGAAAAGTGTAGTGGTGGGACTCGAACCGGGAATGCCTCCTCTTTGTGCGAAGGCTCTAACCACTACGCTATCGCTATTTTGCTTAATTTGCATATATTTTTCTTATTATCCTCTTCGGTGTCTAAACTGCTAACTGTATCTAAGCAATGGGCAAACCCGCACAAACACACGCAAATACGGGCAGCTATATCGGAAATAAAAAAAAATATTTTTTACTTTTTATATTTGTACGGGGTTTACTATATGGGGGAGTTTAGTGTTAGAATGTACACATATGAGCGGACTCGCTCATGTAACTAGACATTTCCCGTGTTTCAAACTTGCAGGGGCGTGGATTTTTGGACTGATTGGCAGTAAGACACGCCCCCTACACTCATCCACGCTCCGTGTTCGTTTTAGAGTTGAGGCATGGCGCACTGCCTTCTTACTGCTAGACTGGCTCTTCCGTGTAAGACTAACTTAGTCTTACACGGAAGATTAGTGAATCCTGGAGTATGTTAATCAGATCTTTTCTTTACAATTATTTGTTCAAAAATTATTACTTTCTGCTCTTTGATATGCATCCACTATTTTAATAAATATTCATAAAAATACAAAAACCTGAATGAAGTTATAACAACATAGTTGAAGGAATTGTCACTTTAGCACACAATAATTATTTGTTGGAAATTCAAAATTCTGTAAGTCTTCAAGTAGTGCATAATCTTTCATAGACCTGACAAATGGCATATACTAACCAAACCAGTACAGAAAATATAATCCAAAAAAACACTAAGACCTGCAAACCAAAACTACTTGTCAAAATCGTCACTTTGGAAGATTTTTTTTTTTTTTTTCTGTATCCATTGAGAGATTCTGGAACTCTGTATCAGGTGATGCATGCATGGAATCTAACACCGCTGCATTCATAACTAAACTAAAACAATGTATAACTAAAAATTTGTACTGTCTGTACATAGCATAGTACAGGTGCCTCTCCATAGTTTTTTAACGGCAGTGATCTGTAGTATTCACACAGAAGAGACTTCATACTTTTCTTCATCTATTTATAATTTTATGATGATGTTCTATTTTCTATCCTCCTATAGACATTTTTTCTTGTACCTCCTTCCAATTCTATACTTTCTTTTTGTCTCCGAATGCTATTACTTATGAATTTCATAATGCTAAGACATGAAGCTACAGATAGTTTTGTTACATATGAATTTTTCATTTCTGCAGAAATGGAATTTTAATCTACGCTGTATACATTATATGCTGTGTTAGTTTCTGCTTATAGGCTATATGAATGCTAATGCATTCTGGTTAGTTTTTGTGCAATGTTTATTGCAACACATTGTATGTTTTTTGCATATATTTCATGCTAGGTTTTCTCTGATATAAGCTTGTACTTCTCTTATGAGATATTGTGGTTTTGCAGGCCACCGCTGAAGAGGGCCAGTGGCCCAAATGGTCTATCTTGGTTAACAAACGGACATCTTGTTATGAGATCTCAGACTATAAACAAAATAGTATTCATCCATACTAAGCTTGTCATCAGAAAGGCCTGATTTTCTCCGTTGACATTTTGACCTTTGCCCCTCCTAATTGTGATTGAGAGGCTCAGGGTCTTACTAAGAGTCGTGCATCCCATGTGAGAATGTTAGATGCTTTGTAGATAGTATCACTCAACTGGAAGAATCTGCAATGTAGTCCTGAAGGAGTTAATTGAGAAATGGTATCAGGTAACAACCGTAATATGACACAAATTCCTAAACCTGACCAGCCGAAAATAAATGACCCTCTATTCAGAAGCCCATACTAATTTGGACCATTGTGGTTAGATTCAGAGAGCCGGTTCAACCACCAATCCACTGGTGACTACATCTACTGGAACTGTGCTCTCTGCATTACCTTTACAGTTGGTTACAGTGGCATTTACCAGAACATCATGAAATGCTTCTATAAGAGGTTAAAGTTTCACTAATTGCAATGACTAGCTGTCAACTCTGATATTAACTCAATCTGGACTAACCAGTTTGTCTAGGACAATGCTGAGTTAAGGAATTTGGTGATCTTCTGCAGCAATTTCCTCATGTTACCTGATAGACATAAGAGAAGAAATTTGTAGTATGTTTCTATACCTGTAGCTTACCTGATTTTTTTTCAGCCAAAAACCTATTTCTGTAAACTAGATATCCCCTCAGTGCTACACTTTTTAGGGTGCTACATAATGGGGCACCCTGGGAAGAGCTGCTAACAAGTAGGGGTCAGAGTTACTCCCCAGCAGTCATTTCTCCACTATGAATGAAGGCTAGTATCATGCAAGTCCGACAGAATACCTGGCTTGTTGCAGATGTATGCCCACTGTATGGAACAAGGTGGGCACAAGTTCCAAGTATGGACCTATGTTGACTAATATTTTATCTGTATATTACCCAGAGACAGGGATGGATCTTGACCAATAGTGATTTTTTTTCAGGGTCTGAACAAGATTGCCCAGTTTGAGATGTTTTACCTGACCAGTGGTTAATTCCTACTATCTGCCTCCTGTGTATCTTCAAGTAGTGCACTGAAAAACTGTTAGATGGGCCTCTAAGTGACCAAATAGGTTGGATAGCCAACAAGAAGTGCCTACCATAGATCACACCCACATTAAGTAAGAAATACATAAATAGAAACTGTACTACTAAAACTCCCTATGGTTTGGGACTGACATGATGCCCAAAAAATGTAGTTTAAACTGTGACTTTATCAAACAAACTACAGTGTTATTCTGTAAACTGTGGGATGATGGGGAAAAATGACTGGAAATGCAGTAGAGTGAGGAGATGGTAAACTAAGTATTATATCCGATGAGAATGGATATGAGCAGGTGAAAAATTAGCGGCTGAGCAGGATAGCAGAGTTTGGAGATTTTAAGTTATTTTGTTTATACTCCTTTGTAAAATGGTACCTCTAAGAATATTAGGATAGAGGGAGTTAAGTCAGTAAGCAAAGGCAACTTGTCCGGCAGAGAATACATACCAAGTGATCCAGTAAAATTTGGCCAGGTATGCAGCAAATGAGATACTGCTGCAAGGATGTGTGGGTAAAGATCCTAGATAGAAAACCGATGGGAAGTTAATATGGTATCCAGGCAACTATTTTCTGTGACTTAGAAAGATAATCTAACACGGCAGAAAGAGATGACTTTGCAGGAAAAGTGCATTTCAAAATGGTTTAATGCTTGATATCCTATTGAAGTATAAGCCTTATTACCTTTTGTACAATGGCAGACAGTTCAGTAGTTCTACATTAACCTGAATTGTATGTAATCAGCTCAGAAGATGCGTATCTGATTGAGCTGTACCTTGAGACTGATAACGGTTAATTATTTAGCCAAGTATTGCAGTGTGTCAAGGGCCCTTTGAACATGTTAGATGCATTGTCTGAAAAAAGCAGTGTCTTGACTTGCAAAATGGAAACTACAGCTGAAAATGTCCTCTCTACACAGACTGAGGCCAGTGGCGCTGGTGGTGAAAGAACAAACATCTTTTCCAGCATGATACAGCGAATCCAGGCAAGAAAGTTGTTTTCATGGTGAGTACAAATTGCAAGTAAGTAAAGTCCACAAATGAAGTGGTCTTATGCTGATTGTACCATCCACAATCAATAGTTTATATGTGTAGTTGTATTTATGATAGCATGTAGTTGGTTACTGCAGTATCCAGCGATACAAAAATGGATATTCTCTTTTTCCTGGAATGCTATATTTGAGTGAAGGCTTTTTAGGTTCGTTATTATTGCAAGCAGCCGTGTTTTGAGAAACCTGTAACTTTGCTATTAGATTTTTAATTTTTTTAGAAAGTTTTCACAGCTTAGAAAACTTATGGTCTGATTGCTGTATTCCTTGAGAAATTAACATGGCTGTACAGAGAATGTATTAAAAGTTTTTGTAACAGTGCATTTTGATTTGTACTGAAACTATCTTCAACAAGATGTTACTGCATAATAAAAAGACCATGGACTGTTTCTGCCTCTCTCAGGCATGCCATTTTTTCTAAAGAAAGCTTTCAAGTCTGAAGTGCTTTGTTACTTTTGTATATTTTTACTTTCTTGCTTTTATGTTGATAGATATCTGAAAATGTTTTCTTTTAAAATCAGCTCAGTGTGCAGCTGTATTATTGTGTTAATATCAGCGTGACTTTCGCTCAGTATACTGTCATTTCAAGTGACTCAGCATAACCACAACACAATGTACTTTTACAAGCAGCATTTTGTAGTGTGCTGCCAGGGAATTCTTTTTATATCATTAACGTTTTAATATCCTCTTGCATATACCCTATGCTGATTATGAGAAAACCCTGTTTTATGTGTGAGGGTTTGCAGGGATCAGATGGAATAGTTTTATTACACTTTTGTGTTTCTTTTCATATGTAAAATGGTGGTCTTGTGCAGAACTGGGTTTGCTAGTTTTCCCTAAGGTCTAGTGACATCATCATCTCTCTCAACTGTCCAGATTTTCACAAAATGTCCAGATTGTTGCCTCATATTTTTGGTCTGTTTCTCAAAATTGTGGTTTTCTGGCAAATTACTGGCAAATCATTGAGAACTGAAGTCAGAAAATAATGAAAGACATCTGAGTTTCAGGCTTCACACCCTTCAGAAATTTCATGCTAATGCAAAACTTGTTCTATCAATTTTCTAAGTTTGCAAGAGCAATATTTAAACATTGTCCCCTCATTATTTATGGCTTTATCCAGATTTCTGCTGTAAGAGGTTGAGAGGTATGCGTGACATAATGTCTTAAATGCTATTTCACATAAGAAAAAAATCACTATATAGTTGTAAACATTGTCACAAGTCAATTCCATACAGTGAAAACCTTGCAAGGAACTGACATCTTCAGTTGACTGGTCCTGTAGTTTGGAATGGGAGCTTTAACACTTTTTTTCTGCTAGAAGCTGCTTGAATTAATATTTCTTGCTGATGATCACATAAAGTGTCCTTCAAACATTTCCTGCTGGAACAGTTCTCCTTTTGCTTTGTTAATGCATTATGAAGGTACCTATTGCATTATTTTGTTTTGCATCAAGAGAGGATGGGCCATAATGAGAAGTAACAGATCTGTTACTGAGCAGTACTGTTAGCAATGCATTCATTTCCCGGATCTTATGGATTCTTATACTTTAACACTCCATATTAAACAATGACTGTGCCTCCAGTACAAAACTGTTACAGTGCACAGCAGAAATAAATTTACGTTAATATGTGTAGTTAACTGTTTGCATGCAGAGAAGCGCACACTCCCATTCATACACACTATTTTGCTTGCTACATTTTTTTCGGCATTAATTTACGAACTTGTATATACATTCATTATCTTCTTATATAAAGCTTCATCACTCATCATCAAAGTGGAGTCTAAAAGACAACATTTTCAATACATAAACATTTCTGATCTCCTTGGCCTTCCTCTGTAATTTGCTATGACTTCCACAGAGAAGCTGGACTCGCTAATTAATTTAGATATAATTTCTAAATATTGTGGTATCCAGCCAGAGAAAAGAGACTCTTTAAGGAAGTACGTACAACTTTCAGTCAATAATCCAGGAAGAAGGTTCAGTCTGAGTTGTAGTATTTTTAGAACACGAGACCAATATTAAACTTTGCAGACTTTATTGGCCTAATCATTTTCCTTCTGAATATTTTTTTTTTCCTGATGACCTTAAAACAAACCTGAGTGGCTAATGGTAGAATCATGCTGAGCTGGCAACATTTCACAGCTTTAAGCTACTTCTGGAACAAGTGGAACATTCATTTTAATAAAAAAAAAAAAAAAAAGTACGAGCAAGACGGTATGTAGCGCTAGGTGTGAAAAGTCGTCTTTATTTTCAAGAGGCTGTATCTAAAATGTAAACATGTCACATTATGAGTTGCTTTTATTTATTTTATTTAACATTTGTTTATCGGGAAAGTCCGACTGGACGCATGTCCTTTTTCAGCGGAGGCCTGGGGAGAAAAGCTTCACAGTAAAACAACAAAATTTATCAAAGGCAGCAATCGTATAGCACATCAGTTATACACAGTTCGTAAAAAGTTTTCAGAAGGTGGCACTCGCATAATACACCAAGATTATAACATATCAAATTATAGCACAGTGAGGAATACAAAACTTTTAATTTGTAATTTTGGAATTTTTTTTGGGGGGGGTGGTGGTGTCAGTGCCTTCACCCAGAAGGTATCTAAAGTGATAGTGAGAAATATTTAGCCTGCATCAAAAGATTGTCTATATTAAAAAAGACCAGTAAGGAAGAAATTTCACAAAAAAATAAATAAATAAAATCAAACAAGTTAAGTTAAAGATTTCACCCCAACCCACCAATTTGCACTCTTTGCCTGCACTGCCAGTTGAACATAAGCCTACTCCTTCTTCAATTAACTCATTCATTCCTCATCAGTAGGGTGAGGGTCCACTAGGAAAGACAATCATTCACAAAGTCATCAGGGGTACTTGAGGATTTTGTTTTTTTTTTTCTCAATGACCATAACTACACCCACCCACCAGGCACTGGTGTGGGATGTGCATTGAGTTGCTCAAGGAGGACATTTACTCACTTCCACAAAATATGTTCTTGTAAACAGACGTGCCTCTTCCAAACATGACAGAAGTGGTGGTTTCCCTAATTTTCACCACGGACCCCCCCCCCCCCCCCCATCCCCAGGAGAACTATTGTTCAGCTGCTTCTGAGATATTCCCTGAACTTTGGGAAGATGAACCATGAGGCTGCCGTCTGCTAAACTTATTTCACAGAAACTAATTGCCACTGTAGGGCACAGGTGTCTTTTGTACTCGTTTCCTGGTATATGAGAAATGTTCTGAGAGCAGAAGTTCAAGAGCACTAAAATTCCTAGCACCAAAGTGGTATCTCTGAGAACAGCATGCACTGTAAGCACATTTTCTAGTCCACACTGTATGTCATAAAATGTTGCTGGCACATAAACTCAACAGAGTTTCAAATAAGATGTAAATCTTGTATGAATGAAGATACTGGGTATGAAACTTCATAAGTCAGGAAAATAGACTTCTCTAAGAACTAGAGGGAAGCGATTTGATATGTTTTGTGAAACAATTTTAACATTGTTACCAAAGATGTATTAGACCAAAAAAGTGACATGCTGTTCTACTTTTAATGCTGCTTTCATTCTAAAACATTTCAAGGAAAAATATACAACTATGCTATCATTTTCACTAATTACCTTATTAATTCTTTGATACCTTGTTAATGACTGCTAACTGCTTGTGTTATACTGCAAGATTAAGGCCATGGTAGGGCTTACAAGCTTTATCTTGTCCAGTATTTGCTTCTTTTATACCCCACTAGCATACTCTCGGACTCTGTGCATGTTAATTAATTCCACCAGTGCTCCTGGGACACCACTGAAAAGAAACACTTTTTAATTATTGTTCTTACTGGTTAAGGGAAAGCACATGACATGAATAAGTGAAGCCTCAGTCCCTTCACTTGAGTTTTGTTTCCAAGTAACTTGAATTATGTTACGTGAGTTTCATAACTGAAGTTTAAACAATACTTAAAAAAAATAATTAAACATTTAGAAGAACGAAGTTCAGCATTCACTCTTCCAATGCTTTTGCAGTCTTTTTTTTTTTTTTTTTCTGATTGTCAGCATTTGACATTTCATTAGGGAGCCAGCTTTAATTCTTCTCCATGTGCTTTTTATCTGCTTAATGTGGCTGTTTGCCTAAGCAGATAACCAAATTCTCAAGGACTTTTGTTCTGTGAATGTAACCAGAACTGCATTTAACAGGGAGTGCTGGGAACACTTGCTGTTTGTCAACAACCAGTTAATTGGAGCTCAGAATTCTATAATTGAAAGGTTGCTGACATTTTTGTATGGTGGTTAGGCTCAGAGAACAGCAAGAAGGCAAGTGCACTTTTACCCTCTTTGAGATCATGTTATCTCAGAGTTGGTATGTAAAGTTCAGGACTATGAGGGCTTTCCACCATATGTGTTCTTGTCCTTTGCAAAAAAATGTGTTTTGGGACCTTTTGAGTGTCACTGTTTTGGTTATCAAGGTTTTAGATATTTCAGGGTCAAATAGTCGTGTCATTTAACAAGACAATATTATTTATGGCATGTAGGTCCAAAGATTTCATTATCCCACTGTACTCCACCCTTATCAGACTAGTCATAGAGTGCAATGCTTCCTTTGCTATGTAGCTGACCAGGCATATGCAGCAAATAGAGCGACCTCAGAGGTTCCCTTACAAAAGAATACAAGGTGTAACAAACTTGCCTTATGCAGAGTGCCTTAAATCCCTTTCCCTCTACTCAGTCTCTGATAGATTGCTGAGGGGTGATGTATGCCTGGCTTACAAGGCATCCACAAACCCCACACTTATGAATCTCCTACATATCCATAAGTCAAAGAATACCAGAAATGGGTCCTGATTTTTGTCTGTGACTAAACAGAACATGCTGGAGAGACAGATGTGTGCCCCAGATACTGCCCCTCCTATGGAACAGGCTTCCCATCCATACAAAGCCGAGTTTGTTTATTACCCAGTTTAAGTGCAACCTAAGCCAGTGAATGGGGAATAGGAAGTTTACACTGGGCCTAGCACCCATGTCCATTATAGACAGAGGTAGATTATAAATGCCTCACCCTCAGTGTCCTATTTGGATATAGGATATCATTATTATTGTTTTGGGAAATCTTAGCTAGGCTAAGAAAGGCCCCTGGTCATTAGTCTAGTAACGTCTATGAATCCATAGTAGTCAAGCAGGATTTTGGCTTCATGCATGCTCTGGCTAATGTTGTGGGACAGCAAAGTCAGGTAAAGGCTCCCTGGTCAGCCTCAGTAAGAAGCTGCGATCCCTGATAAAATCCTCCAAAGCTAGTTACGAAAACAAAATCGACACTGATTCTAAAGACTACCACTAAGCTTTCTATAGCTATGTCAAGAATCTCAATGGCAACACACAGCTCTTCTCTGAGTTACAGCACAATGGCACTAAATATACAGACCCAACTGATATTGCCAACATCCTGGCAGTGCCAACTTTACCCCCCTCTCACCCCCTAATGAGCCCATCTCTATACCGGAAGAATGCAAAGTTCCTGTAATCACGGCTGCACAGGTAAAAACCACACTCTCCAAAGCCAAGAACACAGCATCCATGGGACCAGACAACATCCCAGGCTGCATTCTACATGAACTATAGAATGAACTGGCACCCCACTTAAGTATCATGTTCAGTCATAGCCTCACCTCAGGCTTTGTGCCTGCTGAATGGCGCAGAGTGATGGTTATCCCACTCCACAAGGGGGGAGCCACCATGGACCCTGGGAACTACCGCCCCATTAGCCTGACGAGCATGGTCTGCAAGGCCATGGAACGTATCATCATGGAACTTGTAAACAAAGACATTGGTAATCTCCAAACTCTGGACCCCACCCAGTTCGGGTTTGTAAAAGGCATATCATGTCTCCTAAACCTGATAGACTTCTTTGAAGCAGTCACCAAGGACATAGACGAGGGTAAAGTGGTTCACATAGCCTATCTAGATCTTGCCAAGGCTTTTGATACCATCCCCCACTCTGGAATTAGAGATAAACTCACTAAACTAGGTATATATCCCTATGTAACCAGAAACAAAATACCACGAAGAGGCAGAATAACAAACTTAGCGTACTTTAGTTTATTGTCCGCTTTCATCCGTAGACTTCATCAGAATAAAAAAGCCATTAACAATCAAACTATTTATAGCAACATCAATCAAAAATTAATTAAGCAAACATTAATGAACATCAGAGTTAAGTCTTATTTGCCATAGGGTCTCACGCTGTTCTAGATAGTTCTTAAAATCACCTCCCCTTAAATCAGAATGGACAACCTCGAAAACAAAAACTTTTTAAATGTTGGACATACAACTGAATGTTTAAATAAAGCATTATTTTCATCCCTATGTTTAATGGCATAAAGATGCTCTCTGATGCGCGTCTTTAAACATCTACTGGTCATCCCAACATAAAAACTTGAACAACTAGAACAAATACTAATATACACCACACCTTTCGTATTGCAATTTACGAAACTGGGCACACTAATAGTTTTTCCATAAGTGTCAAGACTAATATATGGACCCTCGTGAATGTACCTACACATGTTGCATTGATGGCAGCAATGCATGCCTCTCCTGTCAGAAATGATGTTAACATTTTCATGATCACTAAACTGCAAAGCTTTCTTGAGGTTAAAACCATTCTTGAAAACAAAGAATGGTTTATTACCTAATACCTGGAACAAATCCAAGTTACCCCTAATGATCCTCCAGTTGTTTCTATTTGTTGAATGCGCTGACTATCAACAGTCATATCTAAAGCACAAACTAATTTATGTTCAACGTTATTGGGATGGGATAAATCAAAACTAAAATTCTCATAAGTAGTATTATTATTATTAAGACTTAACTCTGATGTTCATCCTGGTCTTAATGACACTATTAATGTTAAATGTTTTTTAAAGTACAGGGAACTGTCTGTGAACAAATCAGTTGATTTCAGTTCCTTTTTTACTTGATCTTGTGTCTTTAAATGTTTAATACATTTTTTAATTGTTTAATTAATGTTTGCTTAATTAATTTTTGATTGATGTTGCTATAAATAGTTTGATTGTTGATGGCTTTATTATTCTGATGAAGTCTACGGATGAAAGCGGACAATAAACTAAAGTACGCTAAGTTTGTTATTCTGCCTCTTCGTGGTATTTTGTTTCTGGTTCTTTTTGCGACTATTTTTTGGTGGATATATCCCTATGTCACAAGATGGGTTGCCAACTGGCTCACTGACAGAACCCACACTGTGAAAGTGAAAGTAATGGACTCCAAATCAGACTTCAGACCAGTGACAAGTGGCATATCACAGGGTTCAGTCCTGGGTCCTCTCCTGTTTGATATCTACTTCTCTGAAGTACAGGCTAACACAGAAGGTCTTTGGCTAATGAAGTTCACAGATGACTGCAAACTAGGAGCCATAATCGAAACTCCTAACGATGTGGACATCCTACAAAAGGGCCTCACCGTGACAGATGCCTGGTGTTAAAGCCATGACCTCAAGCTCAGTGCCAAAAAGTGCATTGTCGTCCTCTTTGGTAAAAACTCTGTACCCATGAACTACAACATAGGCGGTAGTATACTTAACACCAAAAGTGTGATAAGTGACCAGTAGTCAGGAAATCCTTCTACATGGCACACTCATCACAAAAGGTTTCTCATCCGGAAAAAAAGAGGTCATTGTTCCCCTCTACTCATCACTCATTAGACCCATTATATAGAGTACAATGCCCCTTTTGGTATGTACCTCACAAGACATCTACAACAACTGGAAAGGCCGCAGAAATACCTCACAAAGAGGATTACCAGCCTAAATCAGATGCCCTACCTAGACCATCTCAAAAAACTCCAGCTTTACTCAGTCGCATATCGCCTACTCAGAGGTGATCTCTGCCTAACATGCAAAGCTATGTCAAACCCAGAGCTGTTGGACATGCTCCACTTAAAGAAATCCCAATCTCTCCGAGCTACACGCTCTAGGGACTTAACCTTGTCACCACAATAAACAGAACATGCCAGAGGGATAGATTCCTGTCCAAGAGACTTCCCATACTCTGGAATAAACTACCTATCTATATCAAACAAAGCTCCTCATTAGCACTCTTCAAGAAAAATCTTGATGATTGGATGGGAAATAGGAAATTCACCCCGGGGATCACTTCTGTGGCTCTGCTAGACAGTGGCAGAGGAAAATAATTTTCTTGGGTGGCAAAAGCCAGGGTACCTTTTTGGTTGGGCTTGTATAGGCCCCAGGGCCGATAGCCTAGTACCTACCTATGAACCTATTTATTTATTTATGTTTGTTTACTGTGATTGAACAGTGATCATTAAAAAAAAAAAAAAAAAAAAAAGGGATTTAGTGTCATTTTACATCTAGTTCATTTAATCGATCCAGACTGTAGAAACCCATATAGTAGACAAATTTAGTTCATGAATCAACTAAAAGAAGCCAAGCACCACCCACAAACAGCACAAACAATGTTTTTTCAGGGGGGACAAACCCCCTCGCAAGCCCATTTCCCCTGCTATTTATATATACCAACTCTGAGATTGCACTGTAATGCTTCCTCAGTCAGAAAGGTTTGACAAACTACATTGCCAACTATATGGACTCGACTATATGGGTTTGACAATCTGGATCATTGCTCAAATAAAGGAAACCCATCATTTATAGTTAGGGAGAGAAAAAAAAGAAAACAGAAGCTACCTATGCCAAAAGGAACTTCTTCTCCTCCTCTTTCTTCCTCTTTCTCCTTCTCCTCCTCCTTCTTCTTCCTCCTCCTCTTCTTCTTTCTTCTACTTTTTTTCTTTCTTCTTCCTCTTCATCCTCCTCCATTAGGGGTATGCCAAAAGGAACTAATATACTTAAATGTCTTTTTGAAGTACATATATTTTATTTGTTAAATTACTATGGTAGTAACTATGTGAGTGAACTGGACCATGTTCAGCCCCAATCTGAATTTAAGGCAAATTAACTGTACATTTATACCAAAAAAAAAAAACGCATGTATAGAATATGGCAACTGAATAATTTAGCTAGTATAACTCAGATTTTTATTTATATGTAATGGTGAGAATCCCCCAGATCCAATTCATACTCTGGGAAATATATGCAAGTTTTAACTAAGAGTACTCCGATAAATAATTGAATGACTACACAAATCCCATCATACAGTTAAAATGCTACAGAGCAGCATGTGGTCAATGCCTGCAGCCCAAATAATGACATCTTGCTGGGTGCTGAATAATTATGATACCTGTACTAGCTGCTATAATACTGGGTACTGACATACCTCAGTTTTAATATATTTATATTTAATTAAAAATCCATTTTAAAAGTAAAAAATAAAAATTCACATATATAATTTGTAAATCATGGTAGAACACTTATCACGATAAACCATTTTCAGGGTTAATCTTGGGTTTTTACAACCAGCACTGTTCAGAGCTAATACAAAACATACAAGCATTTAAAAATTGCAGTTTGCATTAGTTATTTGCAAAAAACAAAATAGTTTTTAGTTAAGTTCACATGTATTTACAGTCTGTGAAAAGGTATAATTAAGGTGGATGGTTGAATGTGTAAGGGACAAGAAGGTATTAACAATGCAGCTAGTTATAAGAGCAGAAGAGTGGAAGCAAGGATGAGTATACAGCAGGAGAATAAGGTTTATAACGAGGATTAAACACACAGTGATGCAGTGTACATGAAATACCAGGCAAAAGCTGTCACCTGTTTACAGGTGTTGATCAGATGAAAGTAACTGGTCCTAAGCAGAGCTAGTTTGAGTTATTGGTTGTAGAAGTGTAGATGTTTGATGGATTATGGACTTGCGGGATGGAGCTATTCTGGAAGCACTTTTTGTGCCCGATTGTAGCAATCTTGTTTTATTTCTTTAAGTGAGGATCTGAATGGAATAATGGACTTTGTTTATACGGATGGAGTCCCAGGTTTTGGATGCAGGTACGGAGAATGCATGTTCAAAAATCTAAAATGCAATGCATTATGTTTGTGTGTGTTATACTCTTGATAGACATCTAAATTTATGTGGAGCCAATGATTTCTTTAATACTCTGTGTAAAACAAAACACGCTTTCTTTTCCAGATAGATCTTTGAGGTATGGATAGCCATTTGGTTTTAGATAAATTGAGGCAGTGCCAGAATTGATCTCCAGTTCTGCTGGATAATGTTTTGTCACCCACACTAGGAGCCTTTTTGTTCGATACTAACATAACTCGTGTATTGGTTTAATCAAACATCTATTTTAGAACTACAGTAGAACCTCTGTAAGTTCATCACCCAAGGGACTGTAACAAACTGGTCAACATATAGTGGTGGTCAACATAAGGAACTACTCCTACTGTATGATATGTACATGTACTTTACTTTCTTGTACAGCTTTTATTAGAGAATATTATACAAAATCATACATGATCAAAACACAGTAAAATCATACATACAGTGTCAAAACATCAATACATTTACTGTTTTCTCATGGTTTAATAATTATTTCAGAAAAAAAGAGTAAATCGCGGTCTGTTTCTTATTTTTATTACAAATGGAAGTGGAGAAAGCACTCTCAACGCTGGCTACACCACTCAGCATTAGTGGGCATTTTTCCACAGCAAATGCCTTCAACTGCATTATCAGATGCCTGACATCCTCTTCTTTTGGAGTCTCTGCAATTTCTGTCTCATCCTCACTTGCTTCTTCCACTTCATCAGTTGCTTCATGCACTTTTACTCTGGTCTATACTTCAGTCAATATTGCTTGGAAAATTGCTTCTGGGTCAGGTTCATTACAGGTTGCTACCTCATCCATTACAACAAAACATTCAAAATCTACTCCTTCAAATTCTGCCATGGGAGATGGACTGTCTGATGGGGCCAAAATATCATGCTCTTGGGTTGTGACAAATCCAACTTTCTTGAAACACTTCTGTATCCTTTCTGGCTGAACCTTATTGCAAGCAGAACTGATCCAGAGGACAGCATCTAGAGCATTAACTGATGCAGCAGATGAAGTTGCTTCCAGAGGTGGACCACAGGTTTGTGTTTTAGTAGTGACTCACTGCAGGAGCTGGGCTCAGTATGCATTTTAAATGTTTTGATGATGCCTTGGTCAAGAGGTTGGAGTTTTCAGGTCGTGTTTGGAGGCAGAAATGTCAGTGTCAAGTTTGTGAGATGATTCACTTGCAGGTGGCCAAGAGAGTTGTCTACTGTCAGTAGACTAGACCGTTTTTTCTTCATTTTTCAGCCAGTACCCCTTACCCACTCTTCAAATAGGGCACTGGTCATCCATGCGCATTTGTTTGATCTCGCAGTGATGGGGGAGGTCTTCGGACTACATGTTCTTGAATGTGCATGGCTTTGCCGATTTACCAATCACCAAGGGCTTTAGTTTCTCTCCAGCTGAGCTAGTGTAAAGCAGAACTGTGCAACATTCTTTGGAAAGTTTTCTGCTCTTACATTTGCCACCCTTCATGATGAAGCTCCTGTCAGGCAGTGCCTTGAAAAAGAGTCTGCATTCATCAGGGTTAAAGATGTCATTATCTTTGAAGCCTCTGGTGAAATCCGGGAACTTTTTGATGAACTCTTCCACAACTTCTACTGGAAATTCATTGAATTCACCACACAAGACTTTCTGGGAGATCTTGTGTGTCGCAGTTTAAATTTCTCGAACCAACCACTTGATGCTTGGAAATCTGCCACTGCAAATTCCTGTGCGAATTTTTAACGTTAACTGCCCTCATTTGTTTGAACCAGCTTAATGTGGCTTTATTGACTTTGAGGGAAGTTTTCCTCCTTTTCTGCTGTAGGCCACAACTTTCCTTACCATATCTCTACAAGTATTCATGTTTACATTTTTGGATGTTGCTAACTGTGGTCTTGCTAACACCAAAATGTTCCACCGTCTTTCTTTGGCTGCTGCTTTCCAGAAAATGTAGAAGATCAACTTCAATGTCAGCTCTTTGAGTTCTTTCCTTTGAGCCATCATGTCTTGATTTAACTGTAAAATCTTTCAGTAATTGTAGGATGTACCTACAGTTCAGACCAGTCCTTCATGATTGAAAACATCTTCAGCAATACATGATAAACAATAAGAAGTTGGGCCTAATCCAATGCGTGGCAATAATAAAACATGAAAAAAAAACTTGTACTAAAGAAAAAATAATACAACTAAGGGGCAAAGCCCACACCTTCTACCTCTTTGTGTAAAGTGGACTCCACTGGTCAAGTTATAGAGGGTAAATTAATATTGTGTGTCACAGTCCAAGTGGTCAAGATACAACTTACAGAGGTAGTCAATATAGAGAGGTCGGTCTTCCATCGAGTACATGTGGTGTATGACTGGGCTATGAAAATTAGGTTGACTATGGAGGTTCTACTAACTCCACCTCTGGCTTGATTCTCACTTGTGAGTAAATCTTCTGTTAGTACAATTTACAGTTATATACTGGTTAAATAATTATCCCTTATTTGAAAAAAAATCAAATTGAACCAGAATGTCAAGACTTTATATTGATAGTCAGCATACAGTCTTTCCTCTCCCTAGGTAATCAGTGACATCTTACATGAGATAAGTATTGCTGTAAGTTCTTTAGAAAACAACTGGTGTTGGTGCTTACTGGAGTTTCCGCTCACTTTGTTTTGAAGACTTAAGACAGCCAGATGGAATTTTTGCTCCTAGGATAATTTTGTGTTTCTAGAGGTGGATTTTGTAAGCAGGACACCAGATGCTAATCAATGGATGGTGTAATGAAACTTTCCACTCACAGCAACAAATGCTAATTTTACTTAAAAAAAAATCTTAGTGATTTGTGACTGGTAATATGAATATTCTTAGAAGGGAATGTATGTATTACTTTTCACTGCCATGAAGTTGCTTGGATTCAGTCTGTAAGCAGCTATTCTCAGTTTATGAAAAGACTGCTGAAGTGATTTGTCAGGGAGGGGGGCTCTGTCGTTGTTCTCCCCTTAGTCAACAAATAAGAGCAGGAATATGGAGCCCTTGAAGAGGGGGAATCCTTTGTATGCAAGAAAGAAGTATCCTCCTCCTGTGTGGGAAAACATAAATGCATAGATTTGTTTTGTTTTCAAGAATTTCACATCACAGATTTGAGGAGTATTGCCTGGGAGGGCTAAAAGAAGAAAGTTGTAATTCTCACCTGTTATGTGGGCAAATGGAGAAGTGAATAAGCATTTTATTTGATGCAATGGATCGCAGATTTATGCCAGATTAATGTTTGGATGATGCAAATGCTAAGAATACTTGGAGCATTTACTATGGGAGAGGAGGAAGATGCGATTTCTTTGTTTCTTGGTGGGGAAGTGTGTGTGTTTATGTTTGTGTGTGTGTGTGTATTTTACATCTATAAAAATATACACAGTATAAAAATACAGTATGAACACATGGTATATATGCATAAAAATGCACAAAGTATGAACACACTGTATATGAATAGCGTGTGTGCACGTGTTTTGGGATATGTATGTATATGTATGCATATAAAGAGAATGAATGAATATATTTTATGCACAAATAAAATAAGGCATATGGCTATTAATTGAAAAGCCTGTTTTGTTTCAATTAATTGGGTTGGTGAGACCATGAGAGAAATTATTTTGGTGGGGCTGTGTCCTAAACCTCTTCATTTGTGGGGCTTCATCCTCCATACCCTTATAATTTTATATATATATATATATATATATACATATATATATATATATATATATATATATAATGTGTATGTATGTAAAATAAATGTATGTTTGTGCATGTGTGTTTTGGGATATGTGTATGTGTGTGTGTGTGTGTGTGTGTGTGTGTGTGTGTGTGTGTGTGTGTGTATATGTATGCACATACAGTGAATGAATGAATATGTTTTATGCACATATAAAATGGATAAGACCTATGGCTATTCATTGAAAAGCCTGTTTTGTCTCAATTAATTGGGTTGGTGAGACCATGAGAGAAATTCTTTTGGTGGGGCTGTGTCCTACCTTCTCCATTTGCAGGTCTTCATCCTCCATACCCTTCTAAATATATATTTAAATGTGTGCGTGTGCGATGTATATATGTGATATATGCACACAGTCACATGTGTATATCTACATGTGCATATGTTTTTATATGCATGTCTGTCCATTCATTGACAGAGTGAAATGCCTGGAAAATTTGTTGAAAGCACTCTTCTTTTGAGAATTGGCGATGCCAAAAGTGGAAGACTGAGTGCATGTGGATAAGGTAAATGTGAGTCTGGGCTTTTAATGCAGGAGGTTTTATATATAGTGAACGTTTGGCATTAGGAATGGGAGTGTCTATGTATAAGTGTTTATGGATTAGGGTTATAAAGTAAGAGCCAGGGAAGGGGAAATAGATTTAGTATTGTGGGTGCGTGCTGATGTATGTGATGCACCTCCCATAGTGATATGTTTCACCAAGGGTCTTTTCTATGGCTAGGTGTAGGGTTGAGGTTGTGGAAATAATAACAAAATTAAGGAAGTAGACGTGAGAGATCAAATGCTGATAAACTGTGTACACTAGAAACATGAAGGAATGATGTAAATAGCTCTTCTTTCTGATGAATATACATATGACATGATATGATACATATTCAGCTTGTTTAACTTGTGCAATAATCGTGCACAAAAAATATGTTTGATAAGATAGTGGCCTGATTCACTGCATGTGTCTAATGCCAGTATGACTATTATGCCACTGAGGTAAATGGCTGACAAATATCTGTTGGTTTTGTTCTGCCATGGCTTCAAATGTGTTTGCTGGCAGTTTTTGAAATGGGGGAAATAAGAACCGAAGCTTGTTAGTGCTGTTTAGAGCCCCATTCAGCATTTATATATGAAAGTGTTATAGAGAGTACCGTACTGTACTTTAAAAGGTTATTTAGCAAACCTCAAATGGCCGGACCCCGTCCTCTGAATACTTACTTGACTGAACTGAGCACATGTATGTGTATACATAATAATTCAACATGGACATTTGTCAACGTATGTGGGAAATGGGACTCCCTTTCAGAATATGTGATGTCATGATACTTTGACAGTACAAATTTAATCACTTCAAAGTTCACTGTTAAACATTTTAAATCATTTTTGTGATCATGGTAACCAAAATCTCAAAATTAGTATATATCCCACTGTTCACACACAAATGATTGCAGTTCTAAGTATTGGAGTTAAGGTCCCCAAACATTTAATGGACACCTGGGAAATGTACACTTGTGAAAAAATGACCATTTCAAAGAAGGTTGTATTGCATGAGGAAATTCTTTCTGTATAGTTCTTGGACATTTAATAGACACCTGGGGAAAAAGGGAGGATACATTATGGAAAATTATTTCCCCAAGGTGTAGCAAATCTGGATTTGCTTATATTAAGTAAGGCAATGCAAAGTGTGAAGCTCTCTGCATGAGGTGTTGTCACCCCACAGAAAAAAAAACAGTTTTACATTTTTATGTAACTGCTTTTTCAGACCTCTTTTTAGTGAATTGTGCAATATTTCCACTAACTTAATTTGCAGTCATATCCCCAAAATACTAACAAGATTTTAATTTTGGTTTATTTTCTGGGAAATTTGCAAACGCCCCAGATTTTCCTGTTCATCTTATATTAAATCAATTGCCATTACAACTGAAATCATTAGTGCCCATCAAAAAATAAAATCTCTCCTATGTTTTTTTTTTAAACAATTGTGTATTAACTGTTTGTAAACATACAGCTTCTAGCAAACTTTCATTGCTTAGATAAGTTCAACACAGAAACCAAGAAAAACAGTGCAACGTTTTTAAAAACTATAACCATAATATGCAATCAAAGAAACACGAGCAATTAACATAAAATTTGTCAGTGTTCCCCCATACCCATGTGAGTGCTCTTCTAATCTTAACCTCAGGTTGTTCTAATCCTCACAAGTTTCTTCTCTTCATTAGTGTGAACTTCAGTTCCCTTTACCCACAACTACATTTGCAGTTAACTCAATCCCATTCAATAAGTAAAAAAAATAGGATGCACCTCCGCTATGAGAAACCTTTCCATTTTCACTCCAGTTACTCTTCTGAGTTTCCTATAGAGTAAAAGGACCAAAATTTAGAGCATCCCAAGGGGATCTAACCTCTTCAGCCTTACCTTACTTGACAGATCATCCCTAGGATAGGCAAAAGGCACACCACTCTAATTATCAGATGCTAGGTTCCTCCGTAATGCCCTACTTTCATATGTTACAGCCCAAGAGGTAGGTCATAAATGAAAAAGTCCTCATTGGAAGCAGTAAATGGCATAACCCCCCCCCCCCCGAGGATACCCTTAGGTTCTGCATTAGCTGGCAGTAGTCTGGGGCTGTAGGAGAGGCTGGCAGACCTGGAGATAGATAGGGGCACTGGATTAAGCCAGAAAGACTGAAGCAGAAGAAATGGAAGTATAACTGAAAAGCATGACCTAACTAAATCCTTTATGATCCATAATTACTTGAAAATACGAAACTTAGTCATTCAAACACATGGCATAAATATCTATCTCTTGTTGTAGGTTGCTACTGCAGATGATTCTATATGCATTTTTATAAAAAGCAAAAAAGAGTCAAGCTATCAGTATCAAATTTAACTATCTACAAACATAGTAATATTTACTTTAAACATGTATATAAAATCAGTGATGCAAAGACAATTTCTAGACATTATTTTATGTTTACAAACTTAACCGACATTATGATCCTCATGTCCCACAACTGTGTACTCACTAAACATTTTAAAGTCCTGTCAAACTAATGATCAATGTTTTTAGGTAGTATGTTTAAGTTCGCAGAACACTTTTCCACATGATGTCAGGAGTAGCTTTCTTTGTACTTTATCTTCATTTTGGCTCCTCATCAGAGAACTTTTGAAAACCAGACTGTGACTTATAGGTCAGGTGCTGGGGTTCACCACATCAGAATCCAGTCCTTGTGGTAATCCCTTGATATGGTGCACGGGGGATCATGAATCAGTAAGCCTGTGCGAGATCTGCATCCCACTGAGAAGAAAAACTTCAGAACTGGTAGACATTTTCTCATGGCACCACTTTTTCTTATACAATGATTGCAACTTACTAGACTTATGAGGCTAGTCTTGTAAAAAATCATGATCAACTTAGAAGGGTCTCCCTTCCACACCACACTTTTTTTTACCTGTCTGGCAAATCTGCCAAAGCTCCTGTTCCTTCTTTTTCCAAGTCACAAGATGCACCAGTATGCATGACTTTTTGTTGACTCCAATCTACAGGAATTCGATGGTAAACAACAAATGTACCTTATCAATGACTCTCAGCTTTTTAGAGAAACCAATCCTTCAAGACAGTCTAAACCACCTTCTTTTTAAACTCTAGTTAATCTTAAATTTTGTTGTTTAGCTTTATTCTCCAGGATCTCTGACAGAATTGCATTGTTACTGTATAGGGCAAACTTTTTATTCAAGCATAGCTCTTACCTTTACACTTGCCTTGAATACATCACTAACTTAATAGCAGGCTATTTCTACTCATACAGACTAACGTCTCTGAAACAATATAAAGACAACTTCAGTTCCCAGAGAAAAGGCCATCATGTGATTTTAATTTCTTGGAAAACAGTTTATTGAGTTAGTATTGCACGAGCAGTAATTTTTTTTTTTTTACCCAAATGACTTAACATGCAGAGTTTTCATGATTAAGAGCACTGTTATATACACTGCCACCAGGGGATTAATAAGTCAAAGATAAATATGCTAACATCCCTGAGTTAATAAGCAAGGGATGGCTGTGGATAACCGTGTAAGATTGTTTGCTGTGCAGTTAAAGGATGGATAACATTTTCTCTCCTCAGATATTTCCAGTAACAAGTACCACTTACAAGTACCAAATATATATTTTTTTGCTTATGATTATTTTCTGAAAAGAGAGAGCATGAGTAACTTTCTGTTTCAGACTTTTCCAGTATCAGATGGTTCATCTGAATCTATTTTCTTTATACATCTAACTTTTTGACTTTTGAGTTAAACAGCTTAGTACCTGGGACGCTCCACTTTATTCTTCTCCTATATGTGTTATTCCTTCCTTTAATGTGTAGGAAAATAAATGGGAGAGAACCTGTAACAATATGCAATTTACTGTTCTTGTGAGGTGTAGTATTGCTATATGTAAGGTACTCGAGGATTAAATTATTATATACTGTCATGAAGCACTTCAGTGATAGTGGGTACTTTATTAAAAGGTAACATTTTCACAATTGAGAGACATTGCTTAAACAACAGAAATGTATTATTTTAGGCTCTGGGATTCACAGGCACAGGACAAATGAGAATTGTTTTATTTTAATGCAGACACCTTGAAGGTGATTGATGCGTTTCATTGACAAACTGATTTATTTTCTATATATTTTTTTTAAAAAGGCATCTGTGGGGTATTTCTGTGTATACAAGTGTAAACAGATGCATAGGTATTAGATGTGAAATATACCCCCATCCCCACACACAAACATACACACAGTCATGGAATTATTGCGTACTTCAGACATTAACACTTGCTATGAATAAGTATGTTGTAGAAACCTAATGTCAAACTCTCTTTTTAAGCAATACTTTTACAAAGGGGAAGAGACTAATCATGCATGAATTCCCAGATTCAAAATATTTCTTTTTTTATGCAAAGCCATTTTGAATAAATGCACATTTTATCATTTTGTCGTGAGAATGGATATCCTAGGTAAACTGGGTACAGCAGCAGATAGAATCATAGGAAGGACAAATTTGTTAGGTACACCTGTCTTTAAATATGCTTTTTGTGTGTTTATCTACCTAGTAAAGCATTCACCTCTCCAGAACCATGTGGAATGTAGGTGCCTGCAGAGTATACACAAGGCTTTACAGATCTCCGAGTGAAACAAGGCAGAATAAGGGTTAGTCTAACACATAACACTGTCAGAAGGCTAGGAAGTTGCCACAGTTTCAGGTTTTAGTCAAAGTTGAGTTTTGTAACAGAAAAATCAGTAGTGACTGGGGAAAACAAATGGTCATAATAGGAAAAAAAAATCTGTTTTTATTTTTTAGCTAGAGTTAATATCTAAACAGGTAAGCCCTGGTAAGCTGTTATATGACTGAAATATTGATTACAGTACAAGTCAAGTAAAATATTTAGATTATATTACTCAGAAGATTCAGAGTTTGATTTCTGGCTGATTAGCAGTTACTAATCTGTCATTTAACAAATTTGATATTCGGTGGGGTTAAGGGAATTCAAATAGAGATATGTTTTTACAAGGTTAATGTGTCAAGAAGCTGCAGCTAATTTGACAGTTTATATGGAGAAATGTAACATGGGTTTCACAAGGAATTTTAACATTGGCAAATGTGTAGAAACTTTCAGTTATGCAGGAATTGGCAATGATTTCAAACTGATCGGAACTAATATGTTATGACTGTGTTTAAATTATGTCACACACGTCCATGTGGAGATGTTTTCAAAAATTATTTTTTCTGAAATTACTTAAAGCTAAATGAGCATTTTTTATATTCTGACATTTTCTGTACAAGTTCAGCAATAATGTTAGCACAGGTATAGCATGGGTGTGTTTATTCTTGGTGTGAAAAAGGAGAATGTATTAGATACAAATTCTTTATATTTATTACAGATAATAAAAGAGATTATAAATACATAACTAGCCTGTTTTCAGGTTGGGGACGGAAAATTTTGAAGTGATTTTTAGCTGTAGCATTATAATTCTGATCTTGCTATGCTTTGTGTTAGACCTTATTAATGAGGATATTACAAGATAGATACTGGTGAATTAATGCGAATCATGGAAATTATGTAACACACACACACACACACACACACACGCACACGCACACGCACACACACACACACGCACACACACGCACACACACACACACACGCACACACAGGTAGCACTCAAGCCAAAAAAGGTGTATATATAACTTAAGTGATCATTTTTTCCTACACCTCCTCTCTGTCCCACTGCATTAGTTCTCATTGCTAATCTGAGTATGACAAAGGTCAGATGAAAGAAATGTTGTCCAGCCTTTTCTGGGTAATAGTAGGACTCTCATGTCTATGTGATACAGCCCGACATCAAGTCTCAATATATCCTCTTTCTTGAGTGAATTCGTGAGTAATGATTGACATGAATTAGAAGTGTTGATGGGGACTTTTAGGCAGTAATGTCGACTATTTTTTTTTTTTCTAGCAGAATTATTTAAGACATTACTTCTGTGTAAGCTTAAAATAGAAAAATATAACTGTGTTTTGTGGAAATTATTTCAGACATCATACTGCAATTACTTCTGTGAAAATTGAGATAAAAACATGACCGAGTTTATCGGGCTGCAAGGGGAACACTGGCTTTGTCAGACACATGAACAGGAACATTACTAGACAAGAAGCATTCTAGAGACACATGAATAAAATACTGTTATACTATGTCATTGCTCTATGATTCTATAATAGAATACAATATGGTCAGGCAGAGGTCTAGCTGTTGGTACACAGGTTAATACTGTGAGCTGTACTTCTTGAGGAAAAGGGTTTGATTCCATCAGCTCTCATTTGCCTACTGTTTGACATTGAGCAATTCATTTAATCAACTATTGTTCTTGGGGTCACTTCTGAAAAGGAATTGCATCCAGTGGGCCTAATTGTTTAGCAACTGAATTAAAATAAGGAAATTTCGGGAAATGAGAGTGTTTAAAAGTATGAGGCCAGAGATGAGGAAGTTTCCAGAAGGATAACACACTGTAAGCTGCCCTTTAGATGGAAAAGAAAGGTTTATTGGATAATGTAAATAAGAAGTAAAAATTGTATTTTACAATATTCCAAAGGAATCACCTAAACTGAGGGATTGTGTCCCAGTGAATCTTGTACTTTTTGTGTGTACAGGTAGCCATTAGCCTGATATTCAAATTCAGTTTTGTGATTTTCAAGGTGCTGCTATCCTGTTCGTAAACAAAACTGCTTTGCTAAAACATTACTTTGTTTCCCAAAGATTTGTCTTCAGATCCATCTTTTCCAGATTAATAAGCTTGTGTCTAGCGTAGTTTGTACTGACTTCTGTCCAAAGAGAGTACTGGTATAGTGACCTACTCAGATGTTCTACTGGATGATACTTGGCCTCTACTATCTTTGATACCTAAAGCTCGAGTATGGGACTCTGGTCATCTTTGCCTCAGACTATCTGTGTGTGAAGACATTTCGGTGTCTTGTTTGGTGTTGCATTCTGGAGCTACAGCTGTTTGTAACATACTGATGAGCTGTTTGTTGAATTCTGCTGAAACGTCAGTCCTGACGGGGGCTGTATGTTTTTTTGGTGGATTATTTTTATGGACTTGTTTGTGAGGCAGAGTTCTCCTTGCCTGCCTTCTAGCCTGCCATTTGGCACACTAATGGCTCTGAAGTTTGACTGATTTGGCTGTATCATTTACCAGTACAGTTACCCACTATGATCTGAATAGGTTTGAGTGGTAGTGGCTATTCTTGTCATGTCACCTTATTATTGTGCTTGAGTATTTCCCATGCTGGACTTTTGATATGTGTGGGACTTCATAGTTTTTTGTTCTGTGACTAGTCTGCTCTAAGTCAGAAGTACAGTTCATGTCTGGATCTTAGCCTGATATTTCATGGCCAGTGTGTGAATTATTTTAATTCTTCATTACTGTGTGATTCCCAATTAAACCAAATCAACTGATAAAATTCCCTCTGATTGTACCTTTGTTAGGGTTTGTAATTTTTGTTTCATTCCAATACAACCCAACTTTTATCCTGCAATTTTATTTTCAGTATTTTTTCTACATTTTATGTGTTTTTCCTTTTATAGGTTTCATTTATTTTTTCTGTTTTCTTCTATTGATCTTTAGGGTAGATTTTGAATACCACCTTTGATGTTTAGGAGATTGTTTGTTTGCTTACAGTAGACCACAACAGTTTGGGATTATTGGAGAATGCTGTCTGTGCTGTTGTGGAAAAGATTTTTTTTAAGGAATTCTTTGGTATCAGTAATTTTGGTGTTTGTTTTTTTTCCTGTCTTTTTGTGCCATTTATTCGAAGCACTAACCCTAGTTTTCATTATTTTATTTATTTTTTTTTGTATTTGCGAGGCTGCAGTTATCACATTGACAGAGTTATATTGGAGATGTGAATATTTACTGAAAAATTTGCAGAAAGGTGATAATGAAATATGAGGGTTTGCTATAATAATGCTGAAAATGACATTTGACATTCAGAAATTTGAACTTGCAGTACTCTAAACAAATGTGATTGATGTTAATCTGGTCAATTGTTTGAATGGGTGAGTGTATATGTGTTTTCGCTTTTAAATCATTCGGCTATGTCATTCCAACAGTTGCAATACATTAAAAAGTGGGTGGTATGAATGCATTTGTTGGTTGAAGATACATTTGTTGTGGATCGTGTGCTACATTATGAGGCCATATTTTGGAAATAATTTACACTGATTTAAATAGGAGTGGTGAATCAAAGTCTCAAGTAAGTAAATATTAATTTGGTTGGGTATAGGTTCTACAGCTGTTGTAAAGACTGTAATCGGTAATGTTTTCAATGTTGTGTTTAGGTGCTTCTGAGCATTATGAGTCACATTGATATGTGTGATACTGCTCCTGGTACAACTGGGTCTGTGTATGAAACAATCTTGACACAGAAAGGGAAAACCTATGTTGTGTAGATTGGTGCCAGTAATATCTGGAGAAGTGCAATGATACTAAGAGATACTGGTGCTCTACTAGGAAGGCTAAATATAAATGCAAGGCACAGTGTGTCAGGGAGATAGCTGGTGAAGGAGAGAGTCTTTTGAAAACTACCACACATTTTAATGGTTCAAACAGCATTAAATATGAACAAGCAAAAGTCCGTAATAAGATAAAAAGAGCAGAAATGACTCCAGAAGACCCGTGTAAAACTGTATCTGAAGTTTTAGCATGTACCAGATATTGTTACTTGTTTGCCTAATGCACTTTTTTTCAAAGCATCGGTAAGCAGAATACGTAGAAAGGTAGGACAGTTAATCCAACAGATTTACTTGCTTTGAGAGATGTAGCACCCGAGATGTTACCGATTTTAAAGCTGGTACATTTATAATCCACCACAGTAATCATACACACTTGAGTCCAAATGCAGTTATTATAACAATGGAATCAAATCTTCACATAATGTGTGCCTAATTCATATTCGTGTTGGGAACATTGAGCATTAGAGATTGCAAGCAGGTTTATAGCATACAATGCAGCTTGCACGGCAGTGCGCAAGGGGAAAGTTATACCCATTGTATATGGTATATTGTCGGCAAAAACGGAGGATACCTATGATCATTTCTGGAGATCTGAGATTGCTTTATGTGCACAGCATTCTTTGACACTTAAACCAGGAATGGTACTAAGTGATTTTTGAGATACGTCCTGTTAATAGTATTGTATGGAACCTGCCAGATTCAATGGCTAAAGGTGCTGGTTTCATTACTGTCCGATTATATGGAGACAAATACAGCAATTACATTTGGCTGTTAAGTTTGGTAATGATATGGATTTTTCTAAGCTCTGTAAACAAATTCTGGCGTTGGCTTTCCTAACACCGGATAACGTGCTGCCCACATTTAATGAGATAAGTCATTTTCCAAATTCAGGTATATCTTTCTCTATGTGAGTTTTTCAAACATAATTACCTAACTGGCAGACCTAGAAGGTATGGTATTTGAAGTGTCACCACAGAACAAATTCCTCCTTTGTTTGACATAACATTCTGGAACCAGTCTGACACCTGTACATTGTTTCCCCTGAAGCCAAAACAGTGTAGAAGGATGGCATAGGCACCTTAGATGTTTGCTTGGGAAGAAACAGTTATTGCTATCTGACATTTTACATGCTGTACAGCTTGAGCAAAATCACATGGAGGACCTGAAAAGCAGGGGTCTCAGTTGCCTACCATCTTCACCCAAAAGGCGTCGGTCAGTGGATAAAGAGGAAATATTCAACCGTTTATTAGCTAAATGGGAGCAATTAACACCAAGAGGCTTTGTTGAACTGGTCTCCAAACACTGCTCGTTTTAATAAATGCAGTGATGCTTGAAAGCAGGAATTTCACGTTACATTGGTTTATGGTCTATGTTGAGGCTACTGCACGTTGTGACTATTCATTGCACCACTATTGCACTCTCACTTGCCATGGAATGGATAACGCACTACAGAACTACTATATGCATTGTTGCATAATGCACCTTCTGTTTGTAATGGACTCCTGTACACGTATGTACACTACTGCAAAATGGCATAACAAATATTAGAAAGTAAAAAAAAAAATATTTTCACTTATAAATTACTGACACACGGAATTTTCAGCTACAGGTTTACTTTCAATATTCAACATTAATATTGAAAGACACCATTCGTTCAACCGATTTGATCATGCAGCCTACTTAATATTCAATCCTTTGAAATTTGTTTTTGGTATTATGAATGAAAACAGTACTAAATGTCGATCTTTTGATAGTAAACCAAGCATGAGGCAGTATCATCTAGTGGGAATGTTTTGGCAGGGTCCAGTTACCCTGTCTCAGGGTCTCAATGAAACTGGCTTTGTTGAAGTTGGTACTTTTTTTTCTTTTCTTTTTTGTTAGAGTTTAGGTGCTGGCCCTTGGTGATTTTTATGAAGTCTCTGATTACATATGTTAGATGGTAGTCATTTAAGTGTATTAGGGAATATTCCAGCCTGTTTTTTTTTTTTTTTTCAGGGTTATTGGATAATGTGCTAGCTTTGCTGGAGGTTTTATCATAACTTGTTGGATATTTAATAACTTGGATTAGACTGAATAGATGTAAGTGGGATGTGCTAGTGTCCTGATCATCTATGTTAAGGTCACAGAGAAGGGTTTCCTGCTTTTTATTGCTTGCTAACCAGTTGAGTACATTTTGGTGGTATTAATAGATATTTGGAGATATATATGCATCTATTATGAATATTGCCTTATATGAATTTAATTTAAGATGGGGTTATTACCTCTTCCGAGTCAAATTGTGTGGGGTTGTGGTGTATTGTTATTTCTAAGGTATTAAGGAACATATTTATTATTATTTATTTTACATTTGTTGACCGGGTTGGTCTAGCTGAGCCAAAGGCTCATTTTCAGCAGAGACCCAGGGAGAAAAGCTCCTTATTTTTGATGTAGTATTACATAAAAACATTTGTTAGAGTTATTTGAAATTAACATCCAGAGTATAAAGAAACATACATATGCGTGGATTCATAGTAAAAATCATTATAAGGTTTAGTAGACATTTTTAAACAGTTTCATTTATACATTTGGTGGATATAAGGTTCATATGTTAAGGTAGGTGATAGTAAGAGACTGAGGGAGGGAGGGGAAAGAAGAGGAGAGTAATGTGGGAGGGAGGGGGGAGTAGAGGTAGATGTTAAAAGATGGGGACTATTCATGGTGGATGACTACAGTGGCAGTACCAGTTTTCCATAAGATATTTTTGCACAGCAGTTTTGAAGTGTTTGGGATGATCAATTGATCTGATTTATAGGGGTAGTTGGTTCCAAGAAGTTGCAGGGTTATAGTTGTAGAGTAGGCATCCCATTTTGGTCTTTGGTTTACGAATCAGTAGTAAGTCTTTGTCAGAGATATGTAATGGCCTTGCAGGGGTGTATTTTGTTATAATAGTGATAAGGTTGGCAGAGTAGTTAGACTGATATAAGATAGAATGGATGACCTTAAGTTGATGCATTTTTAAAAGATGGGGGAATTCTAGCCAGTTAAGCTGCTTTAAGGAATCACAATGGTGAGATTTGTAGGGTAGATTGGTAGCAAATCTGGCAACCTTATTGTAGGTGGCTTCTAGTTTGGTGAGAAGAGATGAGTTTAGATTGGTAAGTAGGTGGCAGCTATAAAGGAGAGTGGGTGTTAGAAAAGTATGAGAAAGGGTTTGTTTAGCTGTGACAGTTAAGTATTTCTTGTTTCGATAAATTATGTATTTCTTGTTTCGATAAAGGTGTCCAAGTTTCTGATGGGTAGTTTTAATACAGTTGGTTACATGTAAATCAAACTTTAGCTGGTCATCTATGGTAACTCCTAGAAATCTAGTGTTCGGTTCAGGTTTTATAATGGTATTGTTACTGGATTGTATTGCAAATGAGGATTTAATATTGGTTAGGTTTTTGAGAAGAAAGAAAAGGAGTTTGGTTTTCTTGGGGTTGAGTATTAATTTGTTGTTACTAAGCCATGTCTCTATGGTATTGAAGGAAGCCTGCATAGTAGAGAATAGGTCCAAAGGATTATCAGCAATGGTGATCACTGTGGAGTCATCAGCATATTGTACAAGCGTTGATAGGGGACAGGAGGTGTGTAATAGATTGGTGAAGATATTGAAAAGTAATGGGCCAAGGATAGAGCCTTGGGGTACACCCATTTGTATGGTAAGGGGAGGGGACAAGGCTGAGAGCCATTTGACTGATTGCTGTCGGTTGGCGAGATAACTGGAGAACCAAGAGATAGTAGAAGAGGAGAAATTGAGTTGGGTTAGTTTGTCTAAGAGAAGGGGGCGGGGGACAATGTCAAAGGCTCTGGAGAGGTACAGAAAGAGGGACGATACAAGTTTGTTTGAGTCCCTAGGAAGAGATATGGAATTGATGAAGGATATTAAAGCAGTGGTTGTACTATGTTTGGGGCAGAACCCATGCTGTGTTGGTGTTAGAAGGTTTTCTGCAAGAAGGTATTGCATAACTTGTTTGTGTATACATTTTTCTAAGATTTTTGTGAAGGGAGACAGTATGGCAATTAAGTTAGTTATATCTAAGGATTTACCCCCTTTGTGAATGGGTAATGTATAGATTTTTTTTCCAGATTGTAGGAACATAAGATTCAGATATGGAATGGTTTACCAGTATGGATACTGGGTAGGCAAGGGGTTCAGAGGCAATCTGTAGGAAATTTGAGATGAGGTTATCAGCTGATGGTGAGCAGGACTTTAGTTTGGAGAGTAGAGATTTTATGTAGCTCCTAGAGACTGTTTTGAGGGAAAAGTAGATTGGAGGGTTTGGATGGGGGGAGGGGCTTGTGTGACTGCTTATGTTATTGGGGAGGGAATTAATTATGGTGGTAATTGAGTCAATGAAATGAGTATTAAACTTGGAGGCTATTAGTTCAGGGGAGTCTTGTGGGCAGGGATTAGGAGGGGAGGGGTTTCCATGGTGTAATATATGATTAATGGATCTCTAGAAGTTTTTGGGATTGGGTTTGACGGTAGAGGGAGGGTTATAGAAGTTCTTTTTGTCTTGTTGTACAAGTTTATGAATTTTGTTTCTGAGTTCTTTATAGGTCTGGAGAATGGAGGGGGTCTTAGTTTTAGACCATAATTTCCAGATTCTATGTCTGTTTTTCATGAGGGTTTGGGTTGTTTTAGATAGCCAGGGGGCTGTTTTGGATTTGACTCTGACTGTGCAGAAAGGAGCATGGGAGTTTAGGATGTCAAGGAAGATGTTGTTGAAAGAGAGGACAGCGTCATCGAGGGGGAGGGTCTTTAGATGTGACCAGTTGATTTTAGAGAGTGTGTCTAAAAATGTGTTTGGGCAGAAGGTTTTAAGTTTGTGAGTAGTAATGTACTCGTGAGGTTTCTTAAAAAGGGGTGAGTATCTAGTTACTGTCACAGGGCAGTGGTCACTGAGAACATTAGGGAGTGTCTGGGGATTATGGTAGTTTAGTGGATGGGAGACTAGGACCCAATCGAGGAGGGAGGTGGAGGTGTGAGATTTATTGATATAGGTAGGGAGCAGTGATTAATTGTTTGAACCCATACAAGTTAATAGTAGATGGTGAATTTGGCATCTGGAGAGAAAGCCAGTCAGTGTTTACATCACCTAATATGACGGTTTATTTTTTAAGGTCTGTGATATGTAGGATAAGATGTCTTTGTGTATGCTAGTGTTATCTCCTGGGGGGGATGTAGATGGCTACTATAGTTATGATGGTAAAGTTATTGAGTTTGCTAGTAAGAATTTGGCTGTTGAAAAGGATGGGAGGGGGCTTTCAAGGCTAGTTAGGGTGAGGAGGTCAGTGTAGAGGATGGCTACATCTCCACCTTTTTTCTTTTGACGATCTTGTCAAAGGATGTTATATCCAGGTGGGATGATTTTGATGTCTTGAATATGGGGTTTTAACCAGGTCTCTGTTAGGGAGACTGTCTGTTTTTTCTATAGCTACCCAGGCGTGGAAATCATGTGTTTTATTGACAATACGCCTAAGATTAATTGAGTAGAAGGATATCTGTTTTTTGAGAGAGAAAGGTGGGTAGGACTAGGTGTACTTTGGTTACTGCTCTGTGCATAGCCAGTAGGGCCTGGATTTGGATGGATATCCCCAGATAGAAGTAGGAGGTTGTAATGAAATAGTTTTGTAAATAGGTGGTACTTTACTCTTGGTTTGATGGGGTTGAGTACTTAAGGAGATATTTTTATTTTTGGAAAGGCAGTGAGTGGGGAAGGATGGATGGGCTGATTGTAGGGTATTGTTGAGGAGTAGTAATGAAGATAGTTGTTAGATTAGTGTGGTGGAATTGAGGTGAAGGTAGTTGAGAGTGGTAGGAGGTGAGGTGTGAGAGAGTGTACAGTAAAGCTAGTAGGAGTAAGACTTGAGTTTTATTAAGCATGATGTAGTTTGTGTGTTTAGAAGTAAGGGAATGCTAGAAGTGAGTATTAGTATGTGAGTGTATGGGGAGGATATTTTGGCGGGATATGGTGAGTTAGGCAAAGGAAGTAGGGAGGAGGGACTTAGTTGTAGTTAGAGGGGGAGTGGTTATGGGTGGTTAGGTATAAAGGAAATTATATGGGGGGAGGGTGGGAGGGGAGCGAAGTGAGCCTGAACGTAGCGAAGGTGAATGGAGTGGGGAAGCACTCTCAGTAGGGATAATGTAACAAAAAACAAATTAGTCAGATTATCTTTCGTTTACTATTGTTTTAGGCTTCACTATATTGTATAACGTTTAGGCTGCAGTCTTTAGAGACAAAGTAAAAACCGCTTGGTGAAGTTAACATTATCTTTTAAAGTTCCTCCGGTGCTTTTAGATCCAGTCTGTGTCCTTCTTTCTTCAACTGGAAGCTTCCCCTCTAACAAATTTAATAAAGAACCTCACCCAGAAAGGAGAAACCCTGAACTCTGTGCCCAAAGACACCTACCTGGGGAATTGAACTACCTCACCTAAGGTTAAGACCTGAAAACTGTATTTAACCTATAAATACTACAGCTGTGCGCTCTGGGTCTAAAGACGCCTCTAGTTCGTACCCCATAGCTTTCTGACACCCTATAAATAACTAAAACCCAAGGAACAGCCCTAGCAGTTAGAATGCTAATATTTAACCCAGTTTAAACTCTTGCACATAGTATTTTCACTAGGTTCTCCCTCACTAATATTTTAACAACCATACACCAGTTTAACAAAAAATCAGGCTAAGTATGTAGCTCTATTTTAACTTCTATTTTATTTTACATAAAATAAGTACATAATTAAGACATAAAAGAGTAAGCTTCTTTTTATATAACACAAATACTTTACCTTAGCCCACCACTTGCTTGAATGTGTGAGCCCTGCTCCGCTCGCCCTCCCTGCCCCCAATTCCCACCCACCCACAGTACCTCTACATTTATAGGTACTCAGCCACACCCCCATTACTACAACCTATCAACTCTTCTATCATTACCCCCTCCCTCCTGACCTAACTCCCTATCCGCTTTCAACTGTCACTACCTCTCCACCCACCTTGCTTCCCTTCAAACTTATCCAGTCTTCTTCTGTTCTTTCATTTTACAATAGTTAACCTCCTAACTACACACTGCCATAATGTTACAATACTCCTTACTACCCACCCTCCTTGTAACCTATATCCTTACTTTGTATGAAAACCAACAGCTCACCAGGTATCAGTTCCCTGTATGACACACTATGCCCCTAAATGAAAAAACATCCAACTTCAGTTATACATTAAACCAGGGCACTAAAACAGGCCAAAATTCATCTTCATTCTCACTCCTACAGCATAATAACCCCCAGCGCATCAGTACTAAATCCAAATTATATGACAAACTTTTAAACAAACTCAAGAGACTCCCTACTGAGTATAGACTAAACATTATACTTAGTGGAGACATACACCCTAACCCAGGTCCAACTACCCCCAACTCACCTTCTAATGGTGACTGTTATCACAAGAACATAATCAATAGACCTACTAACTCCCTCTTGGTATGTTATCTTAATATTAGGAGTATTAACAAAAAAATACATGAACTGCATGCTCTCCTAGCTGTCTATTCCCCAGAGGTACTTTGTGTATCTGAGACTTGGCTAAAAGCTTCTACTAACGATAATGAAATCCTACCACCTGGGTATAATCTACACAGGCTGGATCGGGCTAATAGGAAAGGGGGAGGAGTAGCTGTCCTTTATAAATCTGAACTGAATGCAACCACAGAAGTACTTTAACCACCTCAGATCAATAACTCTGAAATATTAGCTACCAAATTTCAACTCAACAAAAATAAAAGCATTAACATTATTTGCATGTAGATTCCCCCAGGTAACAATGTAGCCACACTCAAAGACACTCTTCACTGGCTATCCTCTCAGTACCTCCAAGAAACCCTAGTCCTGGGAGACTTTAATATTGACTGGGGTTCCTGTTCCTCAAAATCCCTCTCCACTCACATCAACCTCCATGCATTCACTCAAACCATAGTCACCCCTACCAGATTAGGCAAACACACCCAAAAAGGTAGTACACTGGATTGGATACTTGTAAATAGTAACCCCCAAATGTACACTGCAGGTACCCTCCCCGAGGATCTAAGTGATCATCTCCTTACCTACATAGTTAAATAAAAAGCCATTATCCCACAACAACCCTTGCTCAGGAAAGTTAGAAGCAAAAGGGACCTTGACTCTGACAAACTTCAACTGGAACTTAACTCCTGCAACTGGTCTAAACTAAAGCATCTCCCCTTAGAGGAGGCTGTCACCTATTTTAACAATAAATTTCTTGAAATTCTAGACTCACATGCTCCTGCCCACCTAAAGCGAACAAAAGGTAAAAACGTACCTTGGCTTTCCAAAGAATCAAGACTAAAAAATAACCTGTAGAAATAAACTTTGGGCTACCTGGCACCATACTAACGACCCCCATGATCATAATAAATACAGGCATGCGAGGAATGAAACAAAAAATCTTACAAGATAAAAAACACTACTATTGTAGGTTACAGATGACTAATCAGAATAATCCTCAAAAGTTCTGGGCTGGGATCAAAATGTTACTGTATCCTGGTAAAACATCAACACCTAGACCTGCTTCCACCACTAATAAACCCCCAGAAGAGGTTGCAAATAGTTTTAACCATTTCTTTACTGAGATTATTCAAGCTCTTGCCACCCAACTACCTCCAAATTCCCCTGACTATAATACCACTAACTCTAATGGCCATAACTTATTCAGCTTTAAGCCTGTGTCAACTTCCTTTATTCGCAGACTGATCAAAAAAGTAAAACCCACCACACTCTCTGCTGACCAACTCCCAGCTGAATATCTGCAAATGTCAGCAGATGACATTGCCTATCCAATCTCTATTCTAATCAACTGCACCATATCTGAAGCCAAAATTCCTAACATCTGGAAAACATCTTATGTTATTCCATTACATAAAGGAGGTTCCTCTACTGAATGCTCTAATTATAGGCCCATAGCCATACTCTCTCCACTTGCTAAGAGTATGGAGAAATGTATACATAAACAATTCATGCAACACCTAATCCAGAATCACCTTATGGCTGATACCCAACATGGCTTTCGCCCACATCATAGTACTACCACAGCCCTATTGTCCTTCACTAACACCATTAACAATAACCGCAACAATAATCGCACTTCGTCTGCCCTCCTCTTGGATCTTTCCAAGGCATTTGATATGGTTGATCATCAACTTATGATTAGGACTCTGCAAACCCTCTTCCTAGATCCCAAACCCTTCTTTGGTTTACATCCTATCTTAATAACAGACAACAGGCTGCCCTCTGGCAGAATAAGCTCTCTAATCTATTACCAAACACTATTGGAATACCACAAGGCTCCATATTAGGACCACTACTGTTTTCCATCTTTATCAATGACCTGCCTACTATCATACCAAACATCAGCTGTATCCAATACGCTGACTACTCCACTCTGATCTGCTCAGCTGCATCTCCCACTGATCTAAAGAAGGATACCCAGTCCACATTCACTGCCATGGAAAACTGGCTCTCCAAGCGTCGCCTGCTACTTAATCCCAAAAAAACTAAAATGCTCATATTACCACCAACCCAAAGGTCTTTACCCTTCTCCTTTACTATAAATGCAAAAGACGGGACAGTCATTTCCCCTGACCTCCAATATGAAATTACTGGGTGTCACTTTAGACAATAACTTAAAATTTGACCTCCAAGTAAATCAGACAATCAAGACCATCAATAAAAAACTTGGGTCACTCTATAGAATCAAAGCCTTCCTCACCCCCCCCCCCCCAGCTGAAATAGCCATTGTTCGCTCGCACCTACTTTCGACACTCCTATATGCCTCTCCTCTTCTAGCCAGTATAAGTAAATCTGAACTTAATAGACTAACAACCTGTTGTAATCACATTGCCAGGTTTGCTACAGGCCTGCCATTTAGAACCCACCACTGAATCAACCTCAAACAGCTTGGATGACTGGAATTTCCTAATCTTGTCAAGTACAATCTGCTGATAATGGCTAACAAAATCCTCTATAACCCGGACAATACTCCAGCCCTTAGAAACTCTATCCTCCCCCATAATAACACGCGACTGCTCCGCTCATCTAATAAGCTACAAATACAGACAACTAAAATTAACAATGCTGCTGGCATGGCCCGATTTGCAAATTCTGTAAGTAGAACCTGGAACATCCTTCCAGCTGCCATGATCATGCTCTCCTCCATATGCCAATTTAAAGCCACAATTAAACAACATCTGGCATCAAACTGGCTATGCCACTGTGACAAGCCTGGCTAAACCAACAATATGTGTGTAATTTACTTATCTATTAGATATTGTTAACTTCTCCTGACTACAACCAGGGTAATTTCTTTCCTGTATACTTGTCTATTCAATGTGAACCTATGTACCTTATGAAATATCCTACTTATAAATTGTACTATTTTTAGTCTGCATTTTTATCTGCATTTTTATCTTTTATCTGCATTACTATTTTATATTTTATTATTTTTATATCTATGTCTTATTTCATTTTCTATTCTTGTATATGTTGGAGCACATCTCCCCAGGCCTCCGCTGTAAATGGACTTTTATCCAGTCGGACTATCCCGGTCAACAAATGTAAAATAAATAATAAATAAAAATAAATAAATAAAAATGTTCTGCAGCCTAAAAGAAGCAAAGAAGTCAATAATTAAAAAATCTAGGTAGAACAGGACTAAGTAGTCAGAGGAAGGATCGTATTTCGGGGTGGGGTGGGGTGGAAAGCTAAGAATAGCACCTACCATGGTAGCGTGCTTACAGCGGCTATGACTTCCAGCAAATGCGGTATTCAGTTGGCTTGCTGGACATGTATAAAGTTATATTGCATACTTCACAGAGCTTTCAAAAGCGTTTTCTGCTTGGAGCCCACGTGTATGCAGGGCATAGGACCTGGGAGGAGGGTGGACAGCTGCTGGATTCCCTTTTAGTATATATATTATTTAGATGTAGAGCTACAGGAACAATGGTAGAGAGAAGGGGAGAAAAAATGCACTTTAGTTTCAACAAAATAGCGGTTACACTATCAGAGCAAGTTTAGAGCAGTAAAAACAGCAGGTACAGTCCAAAAACAGCTGTCAGTGTAGTCTGCAAATCGCTGGTACATTTAGCATTTGGTTCACATAAGGAGACTCAAGTAGCTGTAGTACTATTAATACATTTTATTGTTAGGTCTATTATTCCATGCCTTTCAAGCACTCATATTAACCAGATAGTGTATTTTATGAGGCTGATTTATCTATAGCGTTATTCAACAGTAGATAGTTAGTCACATTAATCCCATTAGAGAAAGCATGCACTCACTCTAGCCTTGAAATGCAGTAATGGCAATTTGCTAACATCCCTCTAGCACATGTAGTGGTTCAATTAATTTCTTGTAATATTATATCCTGGTAGGAGCATTTCTTCATCTCTGATGGAGGATTTTAACCATGTTTCAGTGAGTATTAGTATGTGGGGGTGGTGAAATTGAATCCAGGCAAGAAATTAATTAGTTTTATTGCAGATGCTACATATATTTATGCTGTAAATCTTAAGACCAGAGAGAGAGAGAACTGCTTTGATAGGGTTTTATTTGTTTGTTGTAGAGATGCTGTGAATACAGTTTTTGCATGATTATGTGGATGTATGCTGTGGGCCGAGTTTGGATGGAAAAGATTTTGTCTGCTATTAGCAATGGAGGGCCCTGTGATTGGGTGTGTGTTGCCACATGTTGATATTATTTTGTGCCCTATAGAGATTTGGTTCTTACAGATACTTATTTTTTTATTCTAGTTCAAGTTTTATTGTAGTATTCTTTTTAAAAAGTAAAGCTGGGGAGGTGCACAGGGAGAACCTGAATCTGGTAGGTGTAGTTGTCAAGTGTAGTTGTAGGCTTAGTAATAGTACCCTTTGCATAGAGTTGAAGGATTTGTGACAATTCATAGACTGTTTGGGTTGATGGTAGGATTAAATTGGAGAATGTAGCTAAGCGTTTGGGTGGCCTATTATAGCCGAGGTATATAGGGTTAATGTTTTTGTTTTGGTAATTTATTGATGGTTGGTTATTCTAATGCATTGAACATTTGTTCTGAAAGGGTTAGTATAGTGAAAAGTTATGTTGAGGTTGATTAGAAGTAAGTTCATAGATTAGTAGGTTCATAGATTACCACTAGGCTAACTGCCCTTATGGGCCATTTTAAGCCTAGCTAATTGCCCCATGTGCGAATCAAACCCTGCCAATGGCAACTGATGACTTCAAATCAAAGGGGGGGCTGCAGGAGACAGCTGAATGGGTGGGACCAATGGGAAGAGGTGTGGCCAAGTAGAAAGGGGTGGGGCTATGCTCAAAACCACAAAAACTGGGACTTTAATTAAATAGGCTACAATCAAGACAAAGGGAAGTGTAGAAGAAAAAAATATTTCAATGCATTGGCTACATGACAGCTTACTTAATATCTAGATGGAAACAAAAAGGTTGTGAAGCATGAAAAAATAAATTACTTTTTAAATACATTACTGGAATTCCAGTCAAAATCAAGTATAAAAAAACAAGCAGCACTCTACTCAAACCAATTCTCCTTGCACTGCAGTTCTAATTATAATTTATATTCAGCTTTATAAAAGTACCACGTAATATGCCGAAAGTAGCAATCTCTGTGATATGCCCACTTGTAAAAATGTTTCTTATCCAAAAAAGACCTACTGCCTGACAACAGCTGTCTACTTGTTGAATGGGGAAAACATGATCAAAGTAAAAAATGAGCAGCAAACAAGAAACGAGCTCAAGATGGACATGGAGGAGCTGTCTGATCTTGTAGCCCAGGCAGGTATGACCCTAGCCCTGAGTAGCATCCTGCCATCACCCAGAATGATACCACAGTACAAGGACAAAATGATTGACTTCAACAATTGGCTAAGCTTCTGGTGTCATTCTAAGGGGATCCAGTATCTGTCTGCCTGGGATGACATGATCGACAAGCCACTATGCTTTGCCAGAGATGTCCTGCACCTGTCATCCCTGGGATTCTGGATACTGACTAAGGCTCTAGCCACCCCTATACTGCCTTTTTTAGGCAAGGTTCAAATGACAAATTCACCACCCTAACAGGTACAGGCAAGAAGAATCTGAGGGTATTGCTACTCAATGCTAGAAGTCTAAACCTCAAAATGCACTCTCTCGAGGCACTCCTTAAAATGGAGAACATCGACATCTGTGCAATGACAGAGACCTGGTTCAAGGCTCCAGAGAGTACCCCTGCATTACCAGGCTATAATTCATACCACACCTTTTGGCCACCTAACCTGGACCAAAACACTAAAGGTGGAGGCGTGTCCATATTCATTAAGGATATCCACACCTCCAGGCTAGTTGCTCAGCATAGTGCAACTAACTCTGGGCAAGACCACATTCCAAATTGTAGCTTGCTACAGATCCCCCACCATGCCCCAGGATTCCCACTCCTCATTTCTTAATACACTGGAAAATATTAGGGTACAACCTAACACCCTAATAATGGGCGATTTCAACTACCCTACCATTAACTGGGAAAACTACTCATGTACCAACTCTTGTGCTCAACGTTTTCTGGACTTCATAAATTCCAATGCCATGGATCAACTTATCCACACCCCCACCAGGGGCAGCAATATCCTAGACCTGGTTATTACCAACATGGGCAACCGGTGCTCCACACCAGAGGTCAATTCCTTTTTGGTCAAATCCAACCACAAGCTAATCACCCTAGACATCCACATCCCTCCCCCACCCCCCATTAGGGAAACCACAGTAAAAAATTTCTCCAAAGCCAACTTCATGCTTCTTAAGACAAAAGTGGCAAACTTCACGACACCCATGCTGACGGACAATAGAGGTATGACTGCTGAATCCTACACAAATGCACTTTATAAGCACTTACACGAGTGCATGGATCATGCAATCTCTAACAGAACCAAGATGCTATCCTCCAAAAAAAGGAAGCCAATCTGGTGGTCCCCTGCCATAAACAAACTCTACAACAGAAGAAAGAAACTGTTGCAAAAATCCCATGATTGGAGAAACTCCCTGGTCAGCCTCAGTAAGAAGCTGAGATCCCTCATAAAATCCTCCAAAGCTAGTTATGAAAACAAAATCGACACAGACTCTAAAGACAACCACAAAGCATTCTATAGCTATGTCAAGAATCTCAGTGGCAACACTCAGATCTGCTGTGAGTTACAGCACAATGGCACTAAATATACAGAACCAACTGATATTGCCAACATCCTGGCAGATAGGTTCAGTGCTAACTTTACCCCTCTGTCATCCACTAAAGGGCCCATCTCTATACCAGAAGAATGCAAAGTTCCTGTAATCACGGCTGCACAGATAAAAAACACACTATCCAAAGCCAAGAACACAGCATCCATGGGACCTGACAACATCCCAGGCTGTGTTCTACATGAACTACAGAACGAACTGGCACCCCTCCTAAGTACCATGTTCAATCATAGCCTCACCTCAGGCTATGTGCCCACTGAATGGCGCACAGCAACAGTTATCCTACTCCACAAAGGTGGAGCCACCACAGACCCCAGAAACTACCGCCCCATTAGCCTAATGAGCCTGGTCTGCAAGGCTATGGCGCGTATCATCATGGAACTTATAAACAATGACATTGGTAATCTCCAAAGTCAGGACGCCACCCAGTTCGGGTTTGTAAAAGGCAGATCATGTCTCCTACTTCTTTGAAGCAGTCACCAAAGCCGTAGATGAGGGTAAGGTGGTTCACACAGCCTATCTATATCTCGCCAAGGCTTTCAACACCATCCCCCACTCTGGAATTATAGATAAACTCACTAAACTAGGTATAAATCCCTATGTCACAAGATGGGTTGCCAACTGGCTCACTCACAGAACCCACACTGTGAAAGTAGCAGACTCCACTTGTCACTGGTCTGAAGTTGGATTTTGAGTACCACAGGGTTCAGTCCTGGGTCCTCTCCTGTTTGGTATCTACTTCTCTGAAGTACAGGCCAACACAGGAGGTTTTTGGCTAGCGAAGTTCACAGATGACTGCAAACTAGGAGCCATAATCCAAACTCCAAAAGATGTGGACATCCTACAAAAGGGCCTCGCTGAGACAGATACCTGGTGTCAAAGCCATGGCATCAAGCTCAATGCCAAAAAGTGCATTGTCATCCCTTTTGGTAAAAACTCAGTACCCATGAACTACCACATAGATGGTAGTCTACTTAAGACCAAAAGTGTGATAAGAGACCTTGGGACACAGGTGGACAGTAGTCTCTCCTTTGATAATCACATCGCCACAGTAGTCAGGAAATCCTTCTATGTGGCACACCTCATCACAAAAGGTTTCTCATACAGGAAAACCCATTATAGAGTACAATGCCTCTTTTGGTATGTACCTCACAAGACATCTACAACAACTGGAAAGGCCACAGAAATACCTCACAAAGAGGATTACTGGCCTCAAAGAGATGCCCTATGCAGTCCGTCTCAAAAAACTGCAGCTTTACTCCGTTGCATATCGCCTACTCAGAGGAGATCTCTGCCTAACACACAAAGCTGTGTCAAACCCAAAGCTTTTAGACATGCTCCACTTAAAGAAATCCCAATCCCTATGAGCTACACGCTCTAGGGACCTAAACGTCATCACCACAATAAACAGAACATGCTGGAGGGATAGATTCCTGTCCCAGAGACTTCCCATACTCTGGAACAAACTACCTATCTATATCAAACAAAGCTCCTCATTAGCACTCTTCAAGAATAATCTTGATGATTGGATGGGAGATGGGAAATTCACCCCAGGGATCACTTCTGAGGCTCTGCTCGACAGTGGCACAGGAAAATAATTTTCTTAGGTGGCGAAAGCCAGGGAACATTTGGCTAGGCTTATGTAGGCCCTAGGGCCAGTAGCCTAGTACCTACCTATGAACCTAAGATAAATTGCTTAAAGGATTACTGCACAGGTTATGGACCACACATGATAGATTGGCATTCCGTTTAGTTTATGGGTAAAGCCTGCAAAGATGACTGCAAGTCTTCAACAAATGTAATGAGCATCTGAAAATACTGTAATCCTGTCGGTTATTACAAATACTGTCATATGCATTTCAATACCTCAGGCTTTTACATTATCTAGTTATGTAAATATTCTCTGCATGACAACAACAAAAAGGCTATTCATTCATTCATTCTATTCATTCTGTGAAATTCTTTAACAGTATGCTTATTAAAACTTACTTGCATCTTACAATCCCAGACAAGCTTACCCTGATGGTCATTAAAGCATTGCTACTTAAAAACAGAGCAACATGCACTGCAACAACATGCATTTTCTGAATAATAAGAAGCATAAATCAACAGTATAAAAATATGACTGAAAACCAGAACATTCTGCAAAATCAAGGACAGATGAAAAGCCACTGTAGTACTTGTGTCTACCTTGGATGGGAGGATACTTTGCACATTTACACTGCATAACTGCTCCTTGCCTTGCTTGGACACATTCAGATTCACTACATGGGGGAGTGGGGTGCAACAAGTATGTCACAATTTGAAAGGTCTCTGGCTGATAGTGATGGGCCTGACACATTTGTCATACCTCTCAACCTCAGAGCAAGAAATCTGGACAAAGCCATAAATAAAAGTTGGGACAAAGGCCCAAAAATAAGGACCATTTTTAAATATTGCTCTTATAAACTTAGATAATAGAATAGTAGGTCTTGCATTAATATGAATTTTATGAATGGTTTGAAATCTGAAATTCAAATGTCTGTCATTATTTTCTAACTTCAGTCTTTAATGATTTGCCACTAATTTGCCAGAAAATCACAACTGTATGAAAAATGGACCAAAAAGGTGATACAAAAATATAAAATAGCCACACAATACAGCTGGGGACCTGTCAGAGGGGACACTTTTTTTTTTTTTTTAATATTAGTACTGTTAAGTTAAGCAGCTGACAAAATAAGAGAATCTACATGCATTTTTGAAATCAAAGTAATCTATAACTCTGATCATTACAATTATTTATTAATTCTAAACTCTCCACATTTTCTTCCAAAATTGCCATTTAGCAGAGGGATTATTAGGGGGGAGAGCAACATTTTGAGCCAAAGTCGGGGACAGTTGAGAGATTTGGATATACCTAATTCTATAAAGTGATTTATTTGTGCGTACCTCTCAACCTCTTAATGCAGGAAATCTGGATAAGGCCAAATATATTGGGGGATCATACAGACAGTACTAAAAATTGCTCATGTATAAATTTAGACAGTTGATAGAATAACAGGTCTTACTTTAGCATGCATTTTTCTGAAGGGTATGAAGTCTGAAACTCAATGTTTGTCATTATTTAGTGTCTTCATTCCTAAATGATTTGACAGAAAGCCACAACTTTTTTGAGGAACATACCAAAAATAAGAAGCAAAAATCTATTCATTCTGCGAAAATCTGGACAGTTGAGAGGTATAGTTCAGCTGGGGCGGTCTTTGAGTTTGCCGCCATTCCCCCCTCACAAAATCATGGTTGAATGGGGCCTCCCCCCCGCAGCCATTCCAATGTCCCATTGCTTGGCTATTTCACCCCATTTACCATAAACAATGTAATGTGCATACTGCTTTACTTCTACGATGATTTGTATTTCATTTAAAAGTTTTATTTTGCATTTTACAGCACAAACACTAATATACATCTGCTAAACAAATCAATGGAGTCTCACAATGAAAATAGACTTATCAATAAAACTTCTCTGCCCTTGAAACTCACATTCATTGAAACAGCATAGAAACCCACATTCAAAGAAAATGCATCTGGCCAGTGGCAGATAAAGATTAACTTTGTGCTGTTTTCAAATTAATTGATTGCATTACATTATATACCTTGTATAATACAGTACAGTTGTTAGAGGGCATTTTAAATTTATTGTTTTGATAATTTTTTTCCAGTAAACAATGAAGCAAAATGCATGTACCAGTAATGACAAAAATGCCCAATTCAGAACCTTTCCATCCATAAAAGTCTACTCAAATTTCTACAATCCACCAGTATCAGTAAATATGCACAATCTCTGCAGAAGTAAAAGTCATCTAAATAATTCCACATTAAAGAGATCTGTGATAATGAAGAGGTTGCTGCTAGCAAACAATGTTATATTTCATTGTTTCATCTACAAATAAAGTGCCTGTTGCCCTTGAGGAATAAATTGCCTATGTTACATTAAAAAATGCTAAGCTAGTGATATTGCAATAGGGAATGGATGGCAAAGTGATAACAGGTTCATAGTTACTAGGTATCTCTGCTAAAGAGGATATTTTCAGGACTGCAGCATATACTCCCTTTAAAAGTACAACACAGTACAGTATCAGCAATTCATCTACATACTGTGGGAGTAGAACCCACAGCCTTCTGCATAGAAAGCAGGTACACTACCTTTTGCACTATTAGCAATGCAAGCAGTCTCTGCATAAGGAGCACTAAACTTCTCTTTCCCTGAAGCTCTCAGCTCCTTGTAAAATCCACTCAACACTCAACAGTATCATTTAACTTTGCAGCACGTGAGCACAAAAAAATCTGAAAAAAGCCAAAATTTATTGGGACGGGGACAAAAGCCCAAAAACCAGGGACACATTTTAAACATTGTTTGTATAATCTTGGAAAGTTGCTAGAATAAAATGCTGTGCTACTGCCATGCATTTCACTGCCAAATCATGAACCCAGGACGACCCTGTGAACAACAGTGAGCAACAGACCACTATGCCAAATCAGCTGTTTCTTGAAAAACAGGAAGACTGAATCTTAAGTGGCTATAATTTAGTGAATTCAGTTCTTACCATAGCTCTCAACTTCATAGCACAAAACACCTGGACAACGCCAATAATGGGGGAATACAGCCCCCCAAATATATTCAGTTCTCACAATAGTTCTCATCTCTTAGCACAAAAAAACTGGACAATGCCAATAATGGGGGAATACAGCCCAAAAATAGGGACACATTTCAAATATTGATCTTATAAACTTAGAAAATTGCTAGAATAAAAGGTTTTGTTTTACCATGAACTTTCTGAAGAATATGAAGTCTGAAATTCAAATGTCTGTCATTATTTAGTGAATTCAAAATCCAGAAAACCACAGATTTTATGAGGAACAGAACAAAAATATGAGGCAAAAATCTGAACACTTTTCATAAGTGGCGGTGGGGTAGGGAATTCAGGCTCTTGCTACCTGCATGTACGGTACAGGGTTTGACCCTGAGTTATTCTCTCTAGCCATGGATCTACTTCACATAATCAAACATCCAAATGTTTGACTTTGATATGGCTGAGACCATATGATCGAACATTCGAATGTTCGAAAATGTGAGGAAAAAACTAAAAAACAAAAAAAAAACTAAACAGTTCTAGCAGGGGGGCTTGCATGGGGGGCTGTGCCCCCCACACCCCCTGTTATTAAAATATACCAAATCCGAGATCACACATTATGGTAAAGAGAACTCTTCCCATTCTACACTCTATGCAGATCCCCATTCAGACCATTCAAACTTTTAAAAGTTCGATCATATGGTCTCTGCCATATAAAAGTAGAGCTTTTAAAAGTTCAACCATCTGAAGGGGACCCCTAGCCACCAGATATATTTAACTGGGGCATTTCTCACACAGACACACACACATACACACACACACACACACACACACACACACACACACACACACACACACACACACACACACACACAAACACACTAACTACCTGAGTTTGGAGTCTGTCCAGCTGCAGATCCCAGAGCTCTGTTTCCCTTGAATGCAAACTTCAAAGTCCCAGCTGTGTTGGTCTAGGGAAGGGGAACACCGAGCATGGATGCGCTGAATCCAGTCTGCCATCTGAGCATGCATGCACTAGCTGCAGATGTTGTAGTCCGATCCCCTTCCAGTCTATGCAATTGTAACCAGATAGACTTCTGGGGCATCTGTAGACTGATGCCTTCTTTCTTAATCCAGACTGATTGAACAGCAATCTGGATTTGAGTTCCGAGCATGCATGCAGTTCCAGTTCCAGGACTCACTAATAATTTTTTTTTTTTTTTAACAGTTGGGGGGGGGGGGGGGGCTGCAGTCCAATAGCATGAGCCACCACTAAACCGTGCACCTTGTGTCTGTAAATTAAACACCTTAACCATTATGCCAACTTCCCACCCTTATGCCAACCAAGTAGTGATATTAGTTGCAGTGTAATGTTTATGATAGAGATAATGATATGAAAAGGACTGGTCGAGAGGTATGCTAAGTGCGGAAGGGGTGAGTAGGAGGAATAGTGGATGGTTGTCTGGGGGTGGAAAATGGTAGTATATAGAGGAAATTATGCAGAGGTTGGGAGGAATGTGGAAGGGTAGGATACAGAGGCACTGATGAGTGGGCCCACCCAACCTCGGGCAACATTCAACTGTTACAAAAAAAGGGAAAAAAATCTTTCACCTCAGGATAGGCATTACTGGGGAAATAATGTATCACTCGTGGGGCATTTTAAGGCCCAACACCCATTATTTTGCTGTATAACATCCACCCTACAGGGCATTATTGCTTGCTTATTTTACCTGCCTTATCATTTGATTAGAGGGCTTTCTATCCCCTAATTTTCCTTAGGTTGCAAACTGAAGCCACTTACTTTCCTGTTCCATAGTCCTTACAAGGAGGTATAAGTTGTTTTTTTCTGTTTTCTGTAATAACTGAATGCTGCCCAAGGGCAGGTCCACTCTGCACTGTTTTATTTGTGTAAGTTTATGCATTTTTTTTTTATTTGTTTTGTCTATTATTTCAAACTTGCTGCAGCATATGTAATTGTTGAAAGAAGTACTTTATTTAAAACTATGTTTATGTATGCATTTATAATGCGCACACACACACACACACACACACACACACACACACACAAAAAATTATACAACTATTATACATGCAGATGTACATACAGACTTTTTGAATTTTTGCTATTTTTATCTGTTTTTTTACTTATGATCACCAAATAAGAATGTTGTGTTTAACAAGCACAAATAAATGGAATCAATTTGCTTTTTTTTTCAATCTAAGCAGTTTAATATGTTGGCATTAAGTATCTGAATTGTTTTTTTTTTCCTGGGCAATATATGTATATTAATATCTTGGTCAGAGAAGATTTGCTCTGTAATAAAGTTTTGAGGTACATTTTGCCTGTGGTTTAACTACTGAATAAAAAGCACAGGTTATGTACTTCAAATGTACTTTTGCCCGGGTGTGTCATTTGAAATTGTTTAACAGAACGCACCCAAGTGCAAGTGGAATCATGGAAATCAGCACAGACACTGGTCTTGATGAGGCCTACAGGTAAGCTGTCATATCTGTGCTCTAAGTAGTATCCCAAGTAGTGTACAGTATGTCTCACTTATTACCCAGGGACCATGTTTTGACTTTAAGCTCTTGTACTTCAGGAGGTCAGGATCAGAGCATAAGTGACGCTGATATGGAGTGTCTGAGGTCAGGCTTGCTCTGGATTCACCTTTATCTGTTTATCAGGTGGCATTCTCTCATATGAAGGCTTAAGTATTTGTCTTGGGAGATTTCTGTTGTGGCTAACCAGATGGCTGGCTTGTTCTATGTGGTAGGATTTCTGTGCAAATTGTCACTCCATATGAATGGTTTTATCCACTGAAGAGTGTGATTTGATAGCTGGAATCTGGACACTAAGCTTGCCCTCATCAGATTGTGACTTCATTGAATCCCTAATTTGGGTATTCAAATTTGTCCCCAGAAATTGAGCCTCCTCTTGGTTGGTGTGAGTTTGACATTTTCTCTTTGATTAACAGTATGTATACAACTACTTGTGCTTTGGACCCTTGTCTTATTAGCTTGTTTTGGCTTGCTTGTGGGCATTCGATTCATACCTTTAAAATATTGCAGCTTGTTCCCTTGAGGGCAGGAGTACTTTCTTCTCAAATAATGGAGTCTCTGGTTACTCTAAGTTTCCCAAAGGTGGACTTAAATTTAGAAAGTCTAGATAACTGTCATCTGATTAGCCTTTCTCTTTGTTGATAAGGTTCTTGAGAAAGTAGTGTACATTCAGCTGGAATCAGAATTAGACATAGTACTGAGATAGCTCTCACTAGAGTCTTTAATGATCTCCTTATTGTGAGCGATCAACATTGTTATTCTATGTTGGTCCACTTCTGTATCTCATTGGCCTTTGATAGAGTGGATCTTTCAAATCTTCTCAACCACTGGAGAATGATTATGACATTTCTAGTGTTTTCCATCACTGCTTTGCTACTTGCCTGTTTGGGCACACCTAGAAATGGTAATTGGGGTAATTTAATCATCCTAATACACTCTGTGTTATGTGGAACTGCAGAGGGCTCTGTTCATGACCTGCATCATTTCATCATATAAATCCTGCATATGGGAGACATTTTCATTCTGGAGGATTATGATTTCATAGTTGTGCTGATGATGCCCATCTACAAATTCAATTTCCTCATGAATTGTTTATGAAAGGTTGATGCTAAAGGAATAGATCTCTGCTGTTATCAGATTTTCATCTTTCCACCCTAGGAATTTCCCCAATCAAACATCTTACAACTTTGCTGAAGTGGTGTGTACACTTGTCTCCTCCTAACTTGACTGTTGCAATATTTTGTATGTGGGGATTCTGGATACATAATTTGTTAATTTTTTTCCATTTTGATAACTGGATAAGTGGACTGGTTGGCATAGCCTTTTCAGCCATGACCTGTAAACACAAACAGAAAATTATACATATATCTAAGACTACATAGTGTTGTACGTAGCACAGAAAGAAAGTAGAAACAAGGCATTTATATGTTCTCTACAAGTATTAATGCAACTGATGTTATTATTTACAGTATGCACAATTAAGTTAGGTATTCAACCAGTGGTTATTTTTTGAAGTATGCCTTTACAAGAACAATGTTACTACAGTGTGAGCTTCAAAGGCTGCCCATTGTCACATAATTAAAAGCATTTGGTGTTCTTACACAATTGTTCATTTAATTTGCTTCTTAATAATTGAACTATTTCTTGCTGCCTCACTTTTGCAGGTAGCTAACTTCAAACAGCTGGGCATAGCACAGAGAAAGCATTTTCTTCTGTGGTGGTTTTAAAATGAGGTCTAATAAAGGTAATGATATCTTCTTGTCTGTCTTAATGCGAAGTTAGGCTATTTTGATTTGTAATTTTGTTTTCGTGATGGGAAGCAGTCTCCCAGTTTAACAACTTGTACATTTGACAGCTAAGTAGAAATGCTTCTCTGTCATTTACAAGTAGCAATTTACACTGGAACTGCAGAGCTTGAACTGCCTGCTAATGCCGTCTTTTAAATGTGCTTTGAATATCCTTTTTTTCTGAGTAGGTCTTTTGGTTAATATGCCCCACATCTGCAACTTGCCATGTACTAATTATTTAGCTCAAAATTGTTTATTACATGAATTTATCCATTTTAATTTTATCTGCAGATTCACTTTGTACTTTTATTTTATTTTATTGTACTGTTAGCATTCCTTTTGCAGTTTTTTTTTTTTTTGCTTATTTTATTTACAGTGACTGGATGTAAACACTTAAAGTTGAAGTCATTTCAGCATTTCATATTTGTGTGCTCTATACGTTTGTAGAGCACATCTGGCTGTCATATTCTGAAATATCTGCAGCATTCTGAGGGATGATAGGTTGTTGTTTTTTTTTTTCGGCTTTTCCCGGTTAGGGGTCACCACAGCAGAAGTCCGGTTTGCTAATGATTGGCAGTAGATTCTTTACGGGTGCCGAGGTGCCAGCTCGATGCCAAATCTTCAACAAAGGCACGTCCATTCTACGCATGTCTTTCAAATGCCACTCGACCGTGGGGAGGACATGCAGACTCCACACAGAAGGCGCTCCAGCTGAGAATTGAACGGGAGAACCTCTTACTGTGAGGCAACAATGCTACCGCTGCACCACTGCGGCTTTTGAGGGCTGATAGATAATCTCCATAATTAGGATATTCCAGCTGTAGAATCAGATCTTGTTTCCCACTTACTTATTTTACTTCTAGGTCTTGGAATCTGGTGTTTTTTTTTTTTTTTTAGACTGCCAGGTGTTTATGGTTATTAGTCAGTTCATATTCTGCTTAAACATCTAGTAAGAGGAGACGATCCAGGAGTACATGAACTGACTGGCCCATTGTTATGCCAAGATTAACTTTCAATCATTTTAAGTGAACAACTGTATTAAGTTGAAATTAACAGCATGTCACACAGATAAACTCTACAGCTTTATATTCATAATTGTTGACATATTTATTAAAATGAGCCAGCCTAACACTACTGTGAGATTAAAACATTTTCTTTATAACACAGAAATAACTGTCAGATACACTGCACTTCCTCAGCTAACTCAGATAACAAACTGTCTGCCAAAAAAGTGTTCTACAGCAACTTTTATAGTTTTAAAAATTTGTCCTTGATGAAAACATTATTTTCCTGTATTGAAGCCTTCTTTGTCTGCATTCTTATCTCACCCAGAGAAAAAAACAGTTCATTCAGCAGGCCGAAATGTTCTTTCATTGATGGGGATAGTCTGTAACTTTTTCTGTTGTGTTAGCCATGCTCATCAGAGAAAACCAGTTCTCAGCATGTTGAAATGTTCTTTCATTGATAGGATAGTTTGTAACTTTTTTCTGCCATTAGCCATTTTTCCTAAGCTTGAATATCTGTGTATATTCAACTGTTTAGGATATTTCAACAAGCCTCTTTTGTTAATGCCATTTCTTACAAAAACATTCAGAAGTATAATATTTTTTGTTCCAGACAAGCACATTATGTTAAGCCAATGCATCACATGGTATTCTAAAATATCACACTGCCATTATGATTACCAAACCTCTGTTACTGTGAAGGAAAATCAGTTTATATATTCTGTCAAATACATTATTGCTATGAGGGGAATAAGTAGTATGCTTAAATAACTATATCAAAGTGCTGCTTGCAATTCAAATGTTATTGCTATTGAGTTACTAATTACCCTAATCAACATTTACTACCTCTTGCTGCCTAAACTCCTAAATGTCAGCTTAACTCCCATTAATCCCTTCTGAGCCTTTAGGCTATGGTCAAGTGTATGTAGTATAGTACTTTCATGAAGTGATGTTTCTGGCTAATTTTGCCAGAGTAAACATGCTCTCCAATTCTTAATCCTATGTCTTTACACATATTCATCAGCCTGGTCTCCTTGTAAAAGATCTCCAGGGAAACAATGCCTTCGTCAAGTAACATTTAGTAGCATTTGAAGTGTTGTGTATGTCTTGTGTTGATGCTTTAATGTATTTGCAATTATTTGGTCACAGATGCAGTTTGGTTAATACTGGCTCTGAGATGAGTCAGTGATCCAGGAGCATTGTCTGATTGTGATTTGCTCAGACTGACATAGTAGGCAATGGGAGAGTGAAGGAATGAAGCATACCGCTACTGAATGAAGTTTTGTAGCAGATTATATTCTTAATCCTGTATGCTGAACTTTATATATATTTTTACATAGCTACATTCTTCCAGTGTAGTACTGTCATTGTGATTGTATAGATAGCATTAGTTTTTAGCAAACCCAGAATATAGTCATTTTGGCCACGATGCAGAGTGTGATCATAGCCATTTGTGTGGAAGACTATAAATGCATGTAAAGTGGCTTACCATACACGTAAAGCTGGCCTCATCACAATATCACAATGTAATCATGGAGCTCCATTTTGGTATAAAGGCACTAGTTATACCTATGTGGTTACTGCCGTGCCACAGCATTAGTAAAAAAAAAAAAAAAATAAAAAAAAAAGCAACACCATCTGTACAAGCATAAACATTGATTGTTGATTTCCAAACCCTTGTCCTTAGCTAAAATCATCTACACAAACTGCACCAAACATTCTAGAGTATGTGAATAGATGTTTTGCAAACCTCACTTTTAGATATCTCTTACCCCCCCCCCCACACACACACACACATTCATCCTGTCTTGGAGTACTATATAACATTATTAACAAAGACAAAATCCATTATACTTTTACTGCAATTTTATTGTCAAATATTATGAGATAATAGCATGTGATATGACCATTTTCCTACTTTTAAAAATCTCTCACTGCAAATTTCTCTTCATAGAATTTGTCTTCTCAGACAATGATGTCTATTCTTAATAGAACACAAAGAATTGCTTTCTTTATTTCCCACAGAGAGATGGTCTGGTCTGAGTTCAGCATTGATCAAAAATTCTTGATAATGGTGCTTTATAGAAGGCAAAATGTTTTCTAAGCACAAATTATTGAAATGTGAATGAATGATTGAACATGCAAACCTTTCCTTATGCCACTTCTCTCTCTGAATTTTCTAGTGGTTGGACACCTCTTGTGACCAACACAAGACAAGCTGCATTGCCTCTAGGCAAAGGACACTTTTTTTTTTATAAAGTATCCAGTCATAAATCTGCTTGGCTCTCAACTTTCCTACCCCAAAATGTGTAACCCTTCTGCTCACAATGAGGGACAAATAGGTAAAATATGGAACACCTATAAAAAGTGCTCCTTGATATCAACTAGTAAGTTAACATGGTTAAAAGGTTATTTTGATGAATTAATGTGATTCAGGATTATTTACCATGTATATTTGAAAAAAAAGTTAAGAATGAATATGTATATTTGAAAAAACAATTAAGAATGAATATGTATTGGATCCTTTCAGTGTGGAAAATAGATTCTTAAGACTCGAAATGAGAAACATTTCTAATGAGGTAAACCTGGGAGGTAAACAAACCTGCAGAATCTACTTGTATCCACTCAGATGCTTCTTTTTTACTGTCCATCAGCAGGCTTCTTGCAGTGGATCTAGGAAGTGCTTCTCTCTGAGTTATTCCAAGAACTGAGCCAGCAGCTGGCCTACAATTCTTTCATACTCAGAAATATAAGTGGTCTTCTCCATTTCATTTTTATACTGTCCCAGCGGATACTAATAAATGGTTTTACTAACATTTTCACTGCTTTTCAAATTCATTTAACTGAATGACTCCTCCATTTCATTTTTTTCACTCATTTGTATTACTTTTTACAAAACAATGCATTGTTTTGAGAAGTATTAAAATAATAATCTTTATGCTATTTGGAAGACCTCCACCTATCACCCATTTGAGCACTGAATACATAGCTCTCATCACAACTAATCAATGCTTTCTGACCCGCTCTCTCTCTCTCTCACAACCCCTAGATGATCCACAGAATGGGGAAAGCATTCTTAGAGTGCCCCCACCCCCCAAGGGCAGGGACTTTCTCTTCAGAAGATTTTGGCTGCTGGTGTATGCTGCATACTGTCTCAGGGTGAATCCACAGAATGGGGAAAGCATTCTTAGAGTGCCCCCACCCCCCAAGGGCAGGGACTTTCTCTTCAGAAGATTTTGGCTGCTGGTGTATGCTACATACTGTCTCAGGGTGAGAGCCCATTATGAAGCAGGAAATGGGGATGTTGCACCACCAGAAACCTGAGAATGAACACAAGACTGGTGTGTGCAGAGTGAGACATCTGCACATTTTCTGATTTTCCTTCACAAGACTGAGTACACATCATGTTGTCTCCCTTAGGCTTTGCTCCCCTAACAAACACAGTGCTACTACTGCTACCATGAGTCTCGACTGAGAGTCCTTAGAAGATCTACTGTGAAACTCCTGCTCCTTTTCTGATTTCTGCCCCAGTCAGTGTGTACACATCATGGGGTTCCCCTTATTTTGCACACTGCTAGTGTACCCTTATTTTGCGCACTGCTATTGTTCTCCCTCCATAGTCTCTACTGGCAGCACTTAGAAGAAAAACTACAACCCTGTCCTGCCACCTGAGAAAATAAGCTGCCAAAGTCACTTGATCTTTTTTACCTGTTCATGTGCCCTGCAGCATTTCAGTCCTCTTTTCCACCTGTTCATGTGCCCTGTAGCATTTCAGTCCTTTTTCCTACCTGCTCATGTACCCTGTAGCATTTCAGTCCTCTTTACTACCTGTTCATGTGCCCTGTAGCATCTCAGTCCTCTTTTCTACCTGTTCATGTGCCCTGTAGCATTTCAGTCCTTTTTCCTACCTGTTCATGTACCCTGTAGCACTTCAGTCCTCTTTTCTACCTGTTCATGTGCCCTGTAGCATTTCAGTCCTTTTTCCTACCTGTTCATGTACCCTGTAGCATTTCAGTCCTCTTTTCCACCTGTTCATGTGCTCTGTAGAATTTCAGTCCACGTTTCTACCTGTTCATGTGCCCTGTAGCATCTCAGTCCTCTTTACTAACTGTTCTTGTGCCCTGTAGCATTTCAGTCCTCTTTTCCACCTGTTCATGTACCCTGTAGCATCTCAGTCCTCTTTACTACCTGTTCATGTGCCCTGTAGCATTTCAGTCATCATTGGACCTCAATGTCTGATTATAGTCGCAACCAAAACAACAACAAAAAAACCTTGCCTTTCTTTGCTGTCTTCTCACTCTTTCAATTACATGTTTCACAATGGCCAAATTTAATTTTTTAACCTTTTCAACATTTTCATACATAGTTGAGAAACAAAAAAAAAATCTCGTTTACTCCAATGTTTTGCATTCCACCTACAACAGAAATGCCAGGGACAAAATCAACCTGGTTTATACTAGTTGTTTTATTTCTTAACTTAATTGTAGAAAAAATAGTTTTGAAAAAGGAAAAATATGTTGAGCCAAGTTGTTTTTCTCAATAGACAAATGCAGAGATTACTGTTACATTCCTATCTATTTGTTCTGACAGTTTGCTTTACAAATAGTTGTATTTTTTAGTCAACCATCGTAGTAGAATCAATACTTCTCTCCTGGTTATGGCATCTGTGCTATGCTATAATATAGGTCAGATTTTCCTGTGTATGATTTTACTGTAAAGCAACACCTAGTCCTATATTAGATGCATACATGAGTTATTAAAGTCTGATAATATAATAATTGAAATGCAAGCTTATTAATGCCTTTTACTTCACTATATTTTAGAAAGTTCTTTTTAAGATGTTTGATCGGCATTACTATGACTTCAACAAAGCTAGATATACATTTCTGCAACACCCTACTTGCCTTAAAAAAGATACTTGGCATGTTGTTTAGTAGTAAGCAGTGCAGCCTTTTGTACAGCTTGTACCTTATGTACATGTGGAACAATTGTAGTATGCCTGGAGTGAAATTCTTAACACCCATCTTAAACATCATTTCTGAACTTTGCATGATGGTGTCAGCACTTGTTTAATGTGTTACTAGATGCTTTCCCCATGTATAACAGAATACCACCATACCATCAATATTCACTTTTACATATGATATTGCAGGGAATAACTGATTTTACCACCCTCTGGGAAGTAGTAAGAGTCCCTTATAAACTAAAAGGGATGTGCTCGATGCTTAAAATGTAGTTAACTAATAGCATTTGAAAAGCTCTGCAATCACAGTACCATAGAACTAAGGCAATTTGCCTGTATCTCTGATTTCCAGGAACAACTATAATGCCTTGTTATGTCATTATTTTCACTAACGTGATTAATTCTGGGCATGGTATATGCACCAGGTTTGGAGATCACATACAGTTTAAAAAAAAAAAAGTAGTGCAACTCACTATGATAGGCTTCAACAGCAGCCAAGCATTTGTTGTAATATTCTTTAATCATCACAATTAAATGGTATGATGTACAGTATGGGCAAACACTACAATTAATCAGTTTGAGGATATTACAATAATTGCAGCAGAGGTAAATTCAATATGATATGAATGAATATAATGGCTCGAATGGTTAACCTATGAATCTTAATTATCTGCACTAAGTAAGGTTTTTGTTGTATTCAGTCCTGCAAACTGAGCAAAGTATAACACTAAATCTGAAAAAATGTAATGTACAATTTGATAAAAATATAGGAACATTTAAGTTGGAAATTATATGAAATATTGCTTAGAGATGTTTAACATGCATGGTTAAAACTCATGTGTACACCTTACATACATACACATACCTATATATAAAATAGGGGCAGATGGAGAGAGAGAGAGAGAGAGAGAGAGAGACCATGTTTTAATAAAAGCATTGCTCCCCCAAATCTTACTTAGTAGCTGCACTACAAAAGGCTCAAAGAAAAAAATATAAATGAACAAACAAAAATAAATTAAAATGGCAAGAAACAGCAGAAAAAAGTAATAAACCAAAACTACTTTATTCAAAACACTTGGTGGTAAGCACTGTCATTCAATAATGAAGTTCTTCACCAGACCAAGCAATTAAATTCAAAACATCCATTTGTACCAATCCTCCCATATCACATGATCAACCCACATTAATGCTTTCCTTTTTAGAACAGCTTTTAAATTTTCATGATCATTAAGAGTTGCACCTACACAGGCATTCCACTTTACCTGCTAACAGTATTCTTTCCAGTCTAATTCATCTTCAGCATCCCATCTTGTACTGTATCCAAACACATGATCCAAAGCAGCAAACTTAAAAACAACAGTCCCTATTCACTCAGCATGAACTCCATTGGCATGCTTGGCTAAAGCTTTTGTAAATTATTTTCTCTCTATATCTCTAACATGCTCATAAATTCTAAAAAGTAACTCTTCCAGTTCTCCCTAAATAAAAAGCGATACAAAACTGACATAATGCAATATAAACTATAAACCTGGATTTGCAGTCCTATTTATAATATGACCTCACTACATAATTCCTAGTTTCTACTAATACCTTATCATCCTCCAAAATATATTTACAATAATTACACGTGTTGCACTTAAAACCACCTCTTATTTCACACTTCTCTTTCCTGCACCTATAAAAATACTCCTTTAGGGTCTTACCCCTTCTGGAGACAAATATGGGGCTATCCTCTAACACTTCTTTTAGCCGTAGAACATTTATAAGAAACTTCTGATTATTTTTAACTGTTTCCTTTATACTATACTCATCAAACAAATTCTCAATCAAACATGCCAGAGAGAAATTTTTACTATCCCTCACTACAATTGCTGCATAATTGAGCTCTCTATTTTTTATTACAATTTCCATAACATTATCAATTAATGAAACTGGATACCCCCTTGCACTAAACTTTTTTTTTAAAACCTTACATTCCTCAGTAAAATAATTACATTCATCAGTTAACTTATTATGCTATCAAGCTGGCTCTTCACAATATTATTTTGTAAAACTCCTCTTGTGCATACTACTGTAGTACAAATCACTTTGTACTGTTTTTTTTTTTTTTTATAAATCCTAACATTCATACTGTTGGCATTCTTGTACACCATCAAGTCAGGAAATTAATGATCTTTTTGTCTACAATAAAATTAAACCTTAAATAATCAGTCACATTTTTCATATATCTCATAAAATCTTTGAAGAAATTTTTGGACCCTTTCCACACAAAAATCAAATCTATAAAACACTTGTGCATGACAATATGTTCATAAAACACACATTTATAAATAAATTCTTTCTCCCAACCTTTCACGAACCATTTGCTGTAGCTTGGAGCCATCACAGACACCATAGCTACGCCACTTTTTTTTGCCTGTATATAACCCCATTAAAAACAAAAAAAATATACATAAGATTAACATCCAAACTCTGTCAACAACATCACTTTGTCATCAGAGAAAAGCTTCAATTCATGCATTTCTTTATTAACTACTTCCAGGCCCTCCTCATTAGGAATCACAGTATACAACGATACCACATCTGCTATAACCAGTAACATATTATCATCCACTGTAATTTTTTTTTTTAATTAGGAAATCGAAATCAAACAAATCTTTAACAAAAGATTCACCCTTAATAGCCACCATTTATAAAAATGTATCTGCATAAATGGCCATGGATTCAGTTTTACTGCCTTAAGACACTATAGGTCTAAAACTAGGCACATCTGTATTCTTATGCACCTTCAGCAGTCCCAAAAATCTACTCATCTTTGGCTTCCAAATCCTGAAATGTTTAGCTATATCACAAGTAATCAAATTTTCAACCATCCATTCCTCTATCAAAGCATCAATTGTATTAGAAGATTAAAAACTTCTGACCAAGCAATCTTAACATAAAACTTAGCATTATTTAACTTCGTATAGAAACTATCACAGTAAAACGTATAATCCATGACCACAACATTACCTTTATCAGCTTTGGTAACATAAATGTTTTTATTCTTAAATTCATATAAAGTATTTCTTTCATTTTAAGTCTTATTATGACAGACATTTTCACTTTTCTTGCTTGACAACAGTCTAACTTCATTTTCACAAGCTGACAAAAAAAAAACTTCCAACTCTGGCTTAAGAGGGGGTTAAATAGGCTGGGCTTTTAAAAAGAAAAAACAGGTAATGTCCCCTAATGTCATTTTCAGAAAAAAGACATTTTACGAACAAAATCCTTTAATGAAATTATGGAAGACACCAAGTCAGCCCATGCAGATAGCACAAATGTAAGCCCTTTACTCAACACTTTTATATGTTCATGGGATAACAACATACCAGATAAATTAATTATCTTAAAACAATCAGTCACAGTACCTTGTATCACATCAACTGATGCTACTATACTTGGAAACTGTTCTGCATACGATTTGTTTTCCAATGCTGGTTTCCTTGAAACTGAAAATTCCTTCCCCAAAACTTCTTTGGTTGCTTCCATGGACCTTGAAATGCCACTTGTGCCCAAGTTATTGTACTAGTGCCTCCATCCTGATATACTTTGACCTTTTGAAAACCTGAGTCAGCCTTATTATGATTTCTTTTACCCAGCTCCAAGTTCTTATGCTATTCAACTGACTTGTCCCTTGACGTCACAGCAGCAGTTCCGGAATTACTTCATTCTTATTTCTTCAGATGAAATTACAAGTGAGGAATCCTCCAAAATGGCCAAACTCACTCTGTCTTCATAATCCTTTTTAACTCTCATAAACTTTAACTTCTTTCACTGAAAGTCATCCTTTGCCAAAGTTTTAGCAAGAATCATATCCATTCTTGCTTCAAAATTAATGGCCGATGTTGATTCCTTTAAAGCATTATAAGCAGTAACCGCAGAATCATTCAGATTCTGTTTATGCTCTTCCAGCAGTAGACTAAAATATTGTAGCCCCATATTTTCGTTGAACTAATCAATGCATGGAGAGAGTTAAACAGCAAGCTTATCTCCTGCTGGCATATGAAGGACCCTAAGACCCCTCTCACTCTCTTAACAGTAAGACAAGCTTCAAAAAATATATTGTTCCACTGCAGTCTGTTAACCTTAATAATATCTTTTTCAAGAGAGTTGAATTCAAATACAAAATTCCTTCTCATATTTGATTGGTCCAAATCAGGGACTCTACCATTTTCAACAAATGGATTGGCTGGAACTCTTAAGAAGTTACAGTGAAAGTCATCCATAACATAATTCTCGACAGGAGTTTTACTGGAATCCGCACCAATATTATTCTCTGGCACGGCACCCAAAGGCAAACCTGTAGCTGATAAAGCTCCATGGCCCAATTCAGTTCATCCTGTAGATTTAGTAACAGTTTTCTCCACCAACCTATTACCATCACCCAACAATGAATTGCTAGGAGTGTCATGAAGTATAAATCCAGAAGGAATGAGTAAAAATCTGGAATTAGCACTGGGCTGGGAGGAAACACCCACATTAAAGAAAAAGACATGCTATAAAATACTACAAAAGATTCAAAGAAAAAAACGTAAATGCACACACAAAAGTAAATTAAAATGGTAAGAAATGGCAGAAAAAAGTAATTAACCAAAACTACTTTATTTAAAACACTTGGTGGTAAGTGCTTTCGTTCAATAATGAACTTCATCAGACCAAGCAATTAAATTAAAAACATCCATTTATACCAATCCTCCCATATCACATGATCAACCGACATTAACCCTTTTTCTTTTTAGAACAACTTCAACATTTCCATGATCATTAATACCTGGACTTACATAGGCATTCAACTTTACCTGCCAACAGTATTCATTCCAATCTAATTCATCTTCAGCATCCCATCTTGTACTGTATCCAAATACATGATCCAAAACAGCAAACTTAAAAACAACAGTCCCTATTCACTCAGCATGAACTACAAATACCTCATCAAAATAGTGACTTGCACTATTGTAGTATGCACAAGAGTTTGAAAAATAATATTGTGAAGAGCCAGTTTGATAGAATAAATAGGTTAACGGATGAATTTAGTTATTTTATTGAGGAATGTGAGGTTTTAAAAGAAAAGTTTAGTGCGAGGGGGTATCCAGTTTCATTAATTGATAATGTTATGGAAGATGTTGTAAAGAATAGAAAGCTCAATTATGCAGCCCCTTTAGTCAGGGATAGTAAAAATTTCAGTCTGGCATGTTTGATATTTCGGTCGATGAGTATAGTATAAAGGAAACAGTTAAAATAAGTAGAAGTTTTGTATGAATGTTCTAGGGCTAAAAAAAGTGCCAGGGGATACACTTTTTTTGTCTCCAGAAAGGGTAAGACCATAAAGGAGTATTCTTATAGGTGCATGAAAGAGAAGTGAGAAATAAGATGTGTTTTTAAGTGCAAAGCGTGTAATTATTGTAAATATATTTTAGAGGGTGATAAGGTATTAGTAAAAATAGGAATTATGTAGTGAGGTCATATTATAAATATGATTGCTAATCCAGGTTTATATTGTGTTGTCAGTTTTGTACTGCTTTTTATGTAGAGAGAACTGTAAGAGAGCTGCATTTTAGAATTTATGAGCATGTCAGAGATTATATAGATAAAAGATTTTATAAACCCTTTAGCTAAGCATACCAATGGAGTTCAACAGTAAGAAACTTTTGTTCAAGTGCATTTGGAAGTCTGTTGACACAGCTAAATTTATAACCTATGTATTCCTCCATAGTAGTGCAAATTATAACATGTTCCATTCGTGGTATAAGTACACTTTTAACAATGTCCAACACAGACTGAGGAGTTGAATCCAAACTGAAAGCCATACCTTTATCCATTTTAGTTGTCTCTAATGTGAAGCCTAATAATAGACCTAAGTATTGATAGAATTGAATTGAACATATTTTCTTTTTTTATCAGTAATGTTATTTTTTATTCTTTTCTTTTAGCTTTTTCAAGGTGTCAAATATCATAAAAGTTGATTTGGAGGTATTCAAGTGCAGACTGTTTTTGATATTATTACAAATGTCATCAACATCCTTTTTGAAGTTCTGCTACTCTTTCATTGTTTTCTGAGTGGTAGATGAGGATGTCCTAAAAAGGCCTCCTCTAACGTTATACAAAACAGATGACAGGTTTGTAAATCTTTCATGGTACCAGCAACAAGCAAGTTAAGATTAGAAAAATGAGCAATGCTAAATCTGAAGCTAAAATGTTAAACAGTTTTTGGAAAAAAAAAAAAAACACCCCCTGAACCTTGAGACTTGGTAATGCCCAAGTGCTTGAAGAGGGTAATAAGTATATTGCAATTTTAAGATTATAAGCTCTAATACCAAAGATTAGCCCAGGTAAATATCACTTTTTTAAAAATTCTTTCTCCTCTACTGTCACTGACAACCATCAAAAGTGCCTCATGTCCTTAATTGGGTCTATTGCCATTCAACGCCCAGTCAAATGCCCTAATTTTGAACTAAGGCCAATGAAAATCACAAGCGTATCCTGTCCAACGTTACGCTGACATATTTTTTATCCTTTTGACACACCTAGTTTCTTCCCTATTGTCCTCCACATCACTCACACTCTGTTTATGTCCAAGGGGCAGTCATGCAGTGGAGGCATGTGGCATATTGTCCAACCTCTGTGGCAGTTCAGCCATCTCTCCACCTTTCTCCCCCTTTGGACCATGCCACCCTTTACAATGTCTCCAGCCTCCACCAGGGATCATTGCAAGAGACATTTATCCCTTCTTGGTGTTCGGTCAGCTACCTGAGCTCTAATTGAACCTAGGGTCAGCTGGGTGTTGAGGGATTTATCCCACTATGCTATCAGAGTAGTTACAATTGTCCATATTTTATTATTACACACAGAGTCTGTTACTTTCCATAGCATGCTACATCTGATAGTGAGACAATAACAATAAAGACCACAAAGGTTGGAATCTTCAGATTTATTAGTAACAGACCTTTTATTATATGTTACCCTTAGAGATTTGGGTAACTAGATAAACATAATTAATAAATTGAAATGACTAAGCTATATAGAAAACAGATCAAGGAAATATATTAATTTTATTATAGAAATCTTCAAAAATAAAGGAAAATTCATAGCAACTAATCTCTATAGATCTTGACAGATGTTGCTTCAACACTTCCATATATTATTTGAGTGATAGCATGTATTAATCTGAGAATATAAAATGCCAAGAAACTATATCCTCTCCACATCAACTATATTCAAAGCTGGGATGTCACAAACTGAATGACTTGCTTGCTTCTAGGCTTTAAGGGATAAATGTTTGCATCATCAATAAAAGCAAAAAAAAATGGATGTTTAAATCCACAATTTTGAGAAATTGTGTATTATACATTTATAAATTGGGTAAATAATGAATCAGTAAAGAGAGTAGGTATGCTGAAAACAGACAGTTTTTAATGCAGCTAGGTTGAGATAGACACCTATTTGTAGAAATTTGAGTAGAAGGATTAACATAGGAACTTTCAGTAGAACCGCAAATTTGCATGTGATTTTAAGGAGGAAGTTATTGTTAATCTGATCAGACACTTTTGAGATGTCCGTTTCTAGTACACAAGCTTTTATGGAAATTCTTAAGTAATATAAGAGAGACTATTATAATTTATTATGAAATATGGGATTTTGAAACCCTTGTTAGTAGGCAGGCATTACTTGTGACAGACTATCCTTCAAAGTGTTGGCTAATATGGGACATATAGTCATTTGTAAGAGCTGGGGCCTGGGGTTAGAGGGGTTCAAAAGTTCAGTGTTTGGATAGGGAATTAGAAATAGTCATTGGATCAAGTATAAATCAGAAATCCTGTGGACATGAATAAAATTAAAAACCTTAAACAACACTTTGCTCATAGCATTGGAATCTCTTTTAAAAGAATTAGGTTGTAAACCTATTAGGTCCCAAAGCTTTATTTTTAGGGATGTTATAAACAATTCAACTTCATTCAAAGTGAAGAGTTTGGAAAGCATGCTGGATGTTGCTTCTCTTCTTTGTGGAAAGAAAGAAAATTAAGTTAAGCACCAGTATAATATTTTCTGATGGGTGTCATTTATATTGTCAGACATTCAGCATGATTTTTTGTGGCTAGAATATTGAACATGCATATTACCAAATATATGGGTTTTGTAGGCTAGTGTGGATTTGTAGATGGGTGGGTGTGTGTTTGTGTCTGTATGTATGTTGTGCCCCAAGATGATGTGTATAGTGATAGTGTTATGCATGGGAGGGGTATTCTAAGGTTGGGTGGAAGGCTGGGATTGGGGGGGGTAGGGTTTGTATTAGCAAATTTTAATAAGGTGGAATGGGGGGGGCATAACCTCAGCCCTACACCCGACCTTAGAAAATGCCTTCTTGTGACACTGCAACTGTTCAGATGAAGCTTGGCCAGAGTTAGTGATAGGATTAAAGGCCAAGAGAGGACAGTTTGTGCCTCTTTTGATATGTTTAGATTCAACATTTTCAGTGCTGGTATGTACTGGGATCGATGTTTTGAAGGTCGATCTTTTGGCAAGTTAATCATTTTAATGTATTCCATTCTAACATTTAATGGTTATTTTATTATACAGAATTTTGTAGACATCAGCAGCAGTTTCTCACATAGACTCAATAGAAACTTCTCCCAACTTTAATGGATGAAATATTCTTAAAAGGTCTTTAAGTATGGGTTATGTTAATGAGTAGCTTCAAAGTTATCAGAGTTCATTCTGAATAAATAGCAGTTCTAGTTGTCCATCAAGACAGAGAGGACATTTAGTTTGCTTGCAGTTCCTTAAGTTATGAAATAAAGATGACCATAATAATTCAATAGTAGGTTATTTTGTAACAGATTTCAACAAACCTTTTGAGGAAAAAAGGCAGACTGATGTAAAGACTCCATTATTCATCTTTAAATGCAAGTCACTGTCTAATTGGAATGTACCTGGCTAGACATCTCCAGCAGCTGGAGAGACCACAGAGGTACCTAACCAAGAGGATTACTGGCCTCAAACAGTTGCCCTATGCAGCACGATTGAAAAAGCTAAGACTGTTCTCTGTTGCATAACGCTTTCTCAGAGGCTATCTCTAACGTACAGAGCCATGTCCAACCCAGAATTGTTGAACATGCTCCATCTTAGCAAAACCAAATCTACTCTAGCTACATGCTCTAGGGATATAAACCTCACCACAACAATGAATAGAACATGCTGGAGGGATAGATTCCCTTCGCAGAGACTTCCCTTACTATGGAACAGGGTCCCGATCTACATAAGACAGAGCCCCTCACTATCACTCTTCAAGAGGAACCTTGATGAGTGGATGGGTAACAGAAAGTTCACACCGGGGATCACACCAACAGCACTACTAGATAGGGGCCAAGGGTACTAGCTAATATATGCCTTCAGGGAGATAGCCCAGTACCAATCTATGAACCTGTAATTCAACTTAATTAACTATCTGTTATACTTAAGAGGTTGAGCTATTTTTTGGTTAACATTTTGTATTTGCTGATTACCTAGCAGGCCATTACTTAGGGTCCAAATCTGTCCAAACCTGATGGTTTAAAGATAAATGGCTCAATAAATGCATATTGAATATTTGTTAACAATCTTTTAGAAATTAAATAAAAATCAATTCTGAACTAAGACTTTTATATAAAGGAGAAAAAATGCTTAGAATTTGGACAGAGAAATCAAAAAGGGTCAACAAGATCATATGAACACAGTAGAGTAATAATTTTATAGTAATGTATACTAAAACATGGCCTTTGAGAGCTTATCCCATATAGAATTAACACCCACATTCCAGTGAACAATGTAATTAGACAGTTAATTTTTGAATTTCGGCAGGAACTCTATAATTCTTGCTAGAAAGGTGACTTGATCTGAACAGGTAGAATATATATTCAAAACAAACGGTGGTTTGTCAAGTCTATTTTTTGGGCAAACCAAATAATAAGTTATATATTTTGTGGATGAAGTCTGTCTACCCATGTTTAATTTAGAATATTCAGTAATTGCTGAGGATTTTTCCAAATACTAACTTTGAGAAATAACCTGCATTTGAATGATATAACAGAAGATGAATATGCCATTTATTTGCCTCACTTTGACCACAGTTTTGAAACATGGCCTTATGTTTTATTAAAAATCTTTACCTTCTATTCTGTGTAAGAATGGTTTGTAGAAGTATTAACTGAAATTCTCAAAAAAAAATCTGGTGTCCTACCTCAGTACTTTAGCAGTTAAACTGACTCTATGATTTATAATTAATTTTGGAATACTGACCAGTGGGCAAAAATATTTCTTACTGGAATAGTCTCCAGATTTTTTGTATAATCAAGTGGTGCCAAAATGTAATTGTGCCACTGTTTTGCTGTAAAGACAATCCCTATAATATCCATGCTAATGAAGGAACAATGAATTGGATGTATTGGGAAAGGCTGAGGGGAAACATTTGCCTAGCTGGAGCTACCCTTTTACAATGGGCACAAGGTTTATATAGTTTCCTTTAACATCACTTGTCACATCATTTTCATTAGCCAAGATTGTCAACTCTTCCAAGCTGTTTTTATTCCAGATATCCCAATAAGGGATACTCCTGAGCTATGTTTAAGAAACCATTTCTTTATAGTGTTTGTGCAGCAACTGTTATGAGTTCCATTAGGCTAATCTTGTTTTAAGGGTTCAGTTGTCATGCTTAGTGTCTTCTGATGGTAATCTTGGAAGGAATTGTGCATACATCACTTTGTGTTATTTACAAGTAACCCTGGTACCCTGATGTGTTGCATTCTGTTGCTTAACTTCTTTACTAGAACTAGTTCTGTTTATTTTTAACCGTGTGAACAGAGAATAATCCCTACCCAAAATAATGCCATACTATTATTTTGATACAACTGCAAGTTTAATATTCTATGGTTTAAATTCCTCAATTAGAGCCGATGTGACATGCAAATGTTACACTGCAGAATGCCTATGTGTGCATCGAATTTCAGTGTGTTTAACGAGTATATGAACATGGAACTGCCTGTGCTATAGTTAGCATGCTCTCACAGTCCGGCAAACTCTTGTGCTTTCTTAACATGTATCCATTCTTAACAGGGCACAAAGATTATTTTCTCCAGAAAGCAACAATACGACACTGTCCAACATCTCTTCTAACAGTGATTCAAATGAAGATAAAATGACTTTTAAAACAAATTATCAGTAGAGGAAACACGTCTCCAACCTCTTCCTTTTATGGCAGCTCTCTTGATGAATTTTTTCATAGCAAAAATAAATATCTAGGCACAAAACTATGAAATGTCTATTCAGGGATTTCTTTGTTCTCAAGTAAGCCTCTTGAAGTGGCTATACAAACTGAATTAGCAACTTAGTGTTCCTTTAGATGGATTGGATTACAGTAAATGCTAAGTAAAGGAATAGATGTAGTGGTGTGCCTGTGTGTATGTAAAGTATGTATATGAGGGTCTTGTGTAAATGCACTGTTAAGGAATGGCTTTTTCTTAAAGTAATGTATAGGTTTAGGGTTAAGGACAGGGTCCCCTGTGTCACCTTAATCATTTGGTAACCCTAAGCCTGCTACTGCCCCTAACCCCAGTGATCCACACTACTTCTGATAATTTATTTATTTATTGCTTTTGTTTACCCATACCACTGTTCTGACAAAGTATGTCTGACGGTAGTGATGCATGTTTTTTAATACCACACCAAGAAGAAAAGCCTTTTTTTTTCCCCTGATTGGTTTAGTTTTAATAGCTTAGTTTTAATAGGTTTTATTTTTGAGGTTAGATACTTTTTGTGTATAGTCAATGGTGTAGTGTGCATTACTGTTTCTGCACATCAAAGTTAATATATGTAATAAAAATATATATGGGAGTTTATTAAAACATAAAACACTGAGCAAACTTTTATAGGTGATTGAAGTTAATTGCCACTGAAGTCATTGAAAAAAGTAATTGCAAATGAAAACCGATAGGTTACATTTTTGATTACCAAAAGTAAAACTAAAAGCAACTTTCTAAGTGGGGGACTATACTATCTATATATAAATGATATAATTTACAAATGCTTATATCACACCATAGTGGAGAAAAGGAGAAACTTCCTTAATTATAATGTTAGATCATCTTGCACAAAAATACTGCATTTGCATTTCCAAAGCGATTGATAGAGTGAAGAATTCACAATTTGACAAAGCTAATCTATGGCCAGCTGTATGGTAACCATATTATATGAATGTGTATTATATCTGATGGCAAATCTGCCAGTGTTTCCCTAATCACACTGTAACAGGCCTGTAAGCTGTACTAAAGCATTTTAAAACCTGCAAAAAAAGATTAATCTGTGATTGAATCTGCAGTGTATTGAAAAGATGAGAACATGCTTGTAACCTTTTCCTACGGAATGTCTAAATAGTCATATGAAGTTAGTAACTGGCTTTTACTGGAGAATCACAGTACTTAACACACAATGTGAAATGTGCTGCAGCCACAGGAAAAAAAAAACTAATTATTCTTTCCTGTGATTACAAATTTGTAAGTTTTCCTTGGCCAGGAAACTAATAATTGTAACAGCTCAATTAGAAAATGTTGTTAAGGAGATAGGCAAAAGCAAGAAAAGAAACTCATTAGCAGGTAAATATGAAACGCTGCGTAATTACATCTGTACTTTCTGTGTGGTAGAGGTAAGTGCCATATAGATGGATGAATGAATGAATGAATGAATCAAAGAACAACTCTGTTTGTTTTCTGAATGTCCATGATGTCTGCCAGAAATTTAGCTAGTATAGTTGAGAGATAAGTAATTTTTAAGATGATGAGAAGAAGGCTTTACTGTAGATAGATGTTTTTCTTGTTTCCTTTAAAGTGACTATTTTCTGTTTTCTCTGTACACATTTATATTTATCTGCATATTTAACTGTTGACGCTACTGTCTGACCCTTTCTTAAGTATGGTATTTTTATTCACTTTTTATTTCTATTTTCATTTCCATGTTGGGACATGCTAGACTGAGCCTTGAAACATGAAGACTGAATTACCGAAAAAGTGGACTTAGATATATTAAGTCCAAAATAGCCATTTCCTAGAATATTCCTTTTTCTCAGAGGCCTGGCAGTCCCAGAGTTGTAAAAGTTCAGGGGTGTGGTGGGCTTACCCTGACATTTGGGGGTGCAGGGGTGTTTCCCCTTGCCAAAAAGAAGTTTAAAGTAGAAGAGCAATTTCAAGATTCACTTGTCTCCTTGGATTTTTTTTTACCAGTATGTCAGCACTCTATATTTTTTGAGTTTCAGCATTTCAATAGGGAGCCAGTTGATCATTTGTTTACTTACTAACTAAGGATATTTATTGCTAAATGGTGAAAAACTGCTGGTATCCACCACTAATTGGCCAGACTGTTCTGCTGCACACCATCATTTGTGCTTATAATTATTTGGCTTCTTAAGAGTGTACAGTAACACAGATTTCCTCAGTCAGATAATTTTGGGTGGTAGCAGTTTACTAGTGGGGATCAGTACACAAGACTGTGTTATTGGCGATTGAATTTTACCAGTCTTCCACAAAAAAAGTGTGTGTGTGTTTGTCTGTCTGTAAGAGTTTATTGAATAAAGTATATTTACTGTAGGCATGTGAGAATTTAGAATGCACTGAAACTGAGAGAATTGGGAGGAAAGAGGTCTGGAGAATTTTGTAAGTTAGGCCAAAAAGTCTTCAGTACAATGCCTGTTTTTGGGCGTGGATATGGTGTAAGCCCATACCAGCGTCACCAGTGCATATTTCTTGTATGCAGGTCAATCTGCATTTAACAAACTCCTTTGAAGGCATTCTTGCCGAGGCGCTAGAGGTCTTTTTGAGTCACTGGACTATTGCTCATATTTATTATTTTATATTTAGTTGTGGTTTATTTAGTACATTTAATAAATTGTGCAGTGGTTCATATTTGTATGTCTGTCTTTATATTTTAATCTGTTTAGTACTAGTTGTAATACTTGGAAGACCATACCTTTACTTGCTCTTAGAATTAAGATTTAAATAATTTAGATGTGGATAGTGGAGTAGAACCAAGGACCATAGCTCCTGCCCACCATGTCACAGTTTGAGCCATGGAATGGATTTTGTAATTGCACTTACTTGGGCTATAAAGCATTTTTGTCATAAAAGATGTGTGCACCACTGCTGTCACAAGATACATATACAAAGGTGTAGACTGCATGCAGCTGTTTCATTTTTTACTTCTTCCCTATCAGTTGCCCAGATTTTCACAGAATGTGCTGATTTTTGCCTCATATTTTTGGTCTGCTCCTTTTAGAATTTTGTTTTGTAAGCCATTTAAGACCGACATGTAAATAATGACAGACATATGAGTTTCAGGCTCAATAGTCTTTTTAGAAAATGCATGCTAATGCAAAAGCTATTATTTTTAGCAACTTTATAAATTTGATTGCACGTATCCAGGCATGGAGACAAGAATGTGAGTAAGGCAGCAGAGTGGAGACCCCAGCCATTGCCCACACCTCCTGTCAAGGCTGGTTATGTGGCTGTTTGGGGGGATAGGGCTAGTCCATAGCAGTGTGCCTGAATCTGAGCTAGAACTGTTAAAAGGTACTGGACTTTTCCTGGAAGGGCCTAATTCAATGTGTGACTTTGGTAATAATAGCAAACCTGAATTTGAGGCGCCACTGTTAGAAGATACCAGGTTTCTTCTGGAAGGTGAGAAGGGGGAAATCTCAAAGAAAGAGATAAGACAGTTTTCATATGCTATTTTAACAAACTTAAGGAAGGTAGCAAAGGAGGCTTCTGATACTCAAGGGCAGATGCAATACATATTTTGGGACAAAGGGTTGGAGTACAGATAATGAACTCCTGAATGCTGTCTAGAGGGGGAAGTGATACAGATGGTGGTGATACTAAGGATCCTCTGATGAGCATTTCTTTCCAGAGATTATGATTTTAGTTTTTCAGGCCACATGGTGTAAAGCATACAAAAAAGGATTATTCAGGATTTCTATTGGTTAGGTATCACAAAAGGTGTGGTGGGATACTGCCAGAGACTTGGAGTGCCATAAAGTTGCTAAGGTAGGAGGTAAAGCTTAATGCCTTGGACCATTCTTGAAAAAACAGTTGATTGAGTAGCTGTGGACATTATGAAGTCTCTTAGAACACCAAGCTCAACAGCTAAGAGGCATATCCTGCTGGTGATGGCTTGTACTAATAGATACCCTGAGGTAGTGACTATGTCCACTGCTGAGGTAGAGAAGGTAGCAAATACTCTGTTATAAATTTTCATCAGGATAGATTTCCAAAAATAAATATTGATGGATATAGCTGTCAATTTCATGTTAGACCTAGTGGCTTGTTTGTGGAAACATAGTGAGATAGAGCATTTAAAAACTACCATTACAGATTACCCTTGCTACCCAGAAGTCAGTTGTCTCATGGAAAGTTTTAACTGTAACCTAAAGATGATATTGAGAACATTTGCATACCAGTTCAAGTCTGAGTGGGACAAATATCTGCCTTTTTTCCTCTTTTCATGTAGTGAGGTACCCCAGGAATCTATGGGATTTTACCCTTTGAATTGCTGTATTGTTACATGGTGAGGAGGATTCTGGATTTAGTTCATTATGAGTGAGAGGAGGACTTTGTTGTGGTATATGTCTTCAATGCCAGGACTAGGGTAAAGAAGCTCATGGAAATGGCAAAAGAGCATCTAGCACAATAACAGCAAATGGTCTGGTATGACCAGAAAGCCATGGCCAGAAAGCATTCCCTTAGGCAGAACATGCTGGTGCTTGTTTAACATAAGCTTTAAGTTGCATGGTAGAGCCTTTTCACAGTTGTCAGAAAGGCAACTGATGTTAAGTCCATGGTAGAGTTGCCAAGCAGGAGACAGAAGCACAAACTTTACTATGTCAGCATGATAAAGCCCTGTTATAAAATAGTGAGACACTGGTATTTAGCATCTGCAGTGAGTTACAGGAGGAATCAGAGTGGGATGCTGTTGCAGACCATTTTACCAAGGTTTGGTGTGATATCAGCTGCTGTGAAAGGGCTCCTTCATCCACGATCTCCTACCTTTAGGAGATATGGGCAGTGCTACCAGAGTTTACTGGTGAACAAGTGTGCACTGATGTGTTAGATCACCAATGTGTACACAATGCCCCAGCAACCCATCATACAGGACCCTGTAGTGTGCCGGAGGAAGTTAAACAGATCCTGGGAGAAGACCTGCAGGATATGTTGGGCTCATAGCTTCATAGGTAGGTACTAGCCTATCGGCCCAAGGGCCTAAGTAAGCCTAGCCAACAAGGTTCCCTGGCTTTCGCCACCCAAGAAAGTTATTTTCCTGTGGCCCTGTCAAGCAGAGCCACAGAAGTGATCCCTGGGGTGAATTTCCTATTTCCCATCCATTCATAAAGATTTTTCTTGAAGAGTGTTAATGAGGAGCTTTGTTTGATATAGATAGGTAGTTTGTTCCAGAGTATGTGAAGTCTCTGGGACAGGACTCTATCCCTCCAGCATGTTCTGTTTATTGTGGTAACAAGGTTTAGGTCCCTAGAGCATGTATCTTGGAGGGATTGGGATTTCTTTAGGTGGAGCATGTCCAACAGCTCTGGGTTTGACATAGCTTTGTATGTTAGGCAGAGATCACCTCTGAGTAGGCGATATGTGACGGAGTAAAGCTGGAGTTTTTTGAGACAGTCAGTGTAGGGCATCTGTTTGAGGCCAGTAATCCTCCTTGTGAGGTACTTCTGTGGCCTTTACAGCTGTTGTAGATGTCTTGTGAGGTACAGTCCAAAAGGGCTGTTGTATTCTATAATGGGTCTAATGAGTGACGAGTAGAGGGGAACAATGACCTCTTTTTTTTCCTGGATGAGAACCCTTTTGTGATGAGGTGTGCCACGTAGAAGGATTTCTTGACCACTGTGGTGATGTGATTATCAAAGGAGAGACTACTGTCCACCTGGGTTCCAAGGTCTCTTATCACACTTTCGGTGTTAAGTTGACTGACACCTATGTGGTAGTTCATGGGTACAGAGTTTTTACCAAAGGGGATGACAATGCACTTTTTGACATTGAGCTTGAGGCCATGGCTCTGACATCAGGCATCTGTCTCGGTGAGGCCCTTCTGTAGGATGTTCACATCATTTTGGGGACTCTGTTATGGCTCCTGGTTTGCAGTCATCTGTGAACTTTGTCAAAGACCTTCTGTGTTAGCTTGTACTTCAGAGAAGTAGATACCAAACAGGAGAAGACCCAGTACTGGACCCTGTGGTACTCCACTTGTCACTGGTTTGAAGTCGGATTTGGAGTCTTCAACTTTTACAGTGTGGGTTCTGTCAGTGAGCCAGTTGACAGCCCATCTTGTGATGTAGGACTTTATATCTAGTTTAGTGAGTTTATCTATAATTCCAGAATGGGGGATGGTGTTGAAAGCCTTGGCGAGGTCAAGATAGGCTGTGTGAACCACCTTACCCTTGTCTATGGCTTTGGTGACTGCTTCAAAGAAATCTATCAGGTTTAGAAGACATGATATGCCTTTCACAAACCCGAACTGGGTGGGGTCCAGAGTTTGGAGGTTACCAGTGTCTTTGTTTATAAGTTCCATGATATGTTCTATGGCCTTGCAAACCTGGCTCATCAAGCTAATAGGGCAATAGTCCGGGTCTATATTAGAACTTCGAAGTATTACTACATCGAATGTTCTAATATCGAACCATCTCACTCGAAACACCACAACATCGAACACTCAGAACAGTGAATTTTTTCCCAGGAAAAACATTCGCTGTTCCAACAAACGTACACACAACACAAGCACACCAAAATACATAATCCACACACATACACTTCACAAAACCCTACACTAAGCCATACATACACTACTAGCTATCCACTTACCTTAACCCAACCCTAACTCTAAGGTCCGTAACTACCGCACACTCACCTTACCTGCTCCCTAACCCTAAAGTCCCTATCGCACACTCACCTTACCTACTCCCTAACCCTAAGGTCCCTATCGCACACTCACCTTCATTCACACACTTACCTTAACCTGGTCCATAACCTTCGCTCCACAGTCAAGGAAATAGCGAAGCTGCAGAAATGGCCCACCAAATACTTTCCCTAGGAAAGTATTTGATATTCTGCAGCTTCGCTATTTCCAGCTTTCGATGCAAAGGGTTTGATATTAGTACATTTGAAGTAGTATTACTTCGATGTACTAATATAGACCCCAATAGTTCCTGGGGTCCATTGGTGGCTCCCCCTTTGTGGAGTGGGATAAGTGTTGCTGTGCACCATTCAGTGGGCACAAAGCCCGAAGTGAGGCTATGACTGAACATGGTACTTAGGAAGGGAGCCAGTTCATTCTGAAGTTCGTATAAAATGCAGCCTGGGATGTTGTCCGGTCCCGTGGATGCTGTGTTCTTGGCTTTAGAGAGTGCATTTTTTACCTGCATAGTTGTGATTACAGGGGCTCTGCATTCTTCCTGTATAGATATGACTGCTTTAGGGGGTGAGAGAGGGGGTAAAGTGGGGTGAGAGAGGGGGTAAAGTTAGCACTGAACCTATTTGCCAGGATGTTGGCAATATCAGTTGGTTCTGTAAATTTCATGCCATTGTGCTGTAACTCAGAGAAGATCTGGGTATTGCCATTAAGATTCTTGACATAGCTATAGAATGCTTTGTGGTTGTCCTTAAAATCAGTGGTGATTTTGTTTTTGTAATTAGCTTTGGAGAATTTTATGAGGGATCTCATCTTACTGAGGCTGACGGGAGCTCCTCCACTCATGGGATTTTACTATTTTTTTCAACAGTTTCTTTCTTCTGTTGTAAAGTTTGTTTATGGTAGGGAACCACCACATTGGCTTCCTTTTTTGGAGGATAGCTTCTTGGTTCTGTTAGGGATAGCACAATCCATGCACTCGTGTAAGTGCTTATAGAGTGCATTTGTGTAGGATTCAGCAGTTGTAACTGTATTGCCCATCTGTACGGGTGTCATGAAGTTTGCCACTTCTGTGTTAAGAAGCATGAAACTGGCTTTCTAGAAATTCTTTATTGTGGTTTCCTTAATGGGGGGTGTGGGCGGGATTGGAATATCTAGGCTGATTATCTTATGGGTGGATTTGACCAATAAGAAGTTGACCTCAGGCGTGGGAACACTTGTTGCACATGTTGGTAATGACTAGGTCTAGGATATTGCTGTCCATGGTGGGGCTGTTGATAAGTTGATCCAGGGCACTGGAATTTATGAATTCCAGAAAGCGTTGAGCGAAGGGGTTGGTACACGAATAGTTTTCCCAGTTAATGGTGGGGTAGTTGAAATCACCAATTATTAGGGTGTTTGGTTGAACCCTAATATTTTCCAGTATATCAAGAAAAGAGGAGTGGGAATCCTGGGGCATGGTGAGGGATCTGTAGCAAGCTACAATTTGGATTGCAGTCTTTTCCAGAGTTAGTTGTACTTGGATAACCTCGGATACATTATGCTGCGCAACTAGCCTGGAGGTGAGAATATCCTTAATGAATATGGACACACCCGCCTTTAGTGTTTTGGTCCAGGTTAGATGACCAGAAGGTGTGGTATGAATTATAGCCTGGTAATGCTGCGGTGCTCTCTGGAGCCTTGAACCAGGTCTCAGTCACTGTACAGATATCTATGTTCTCCATTTTAAGGAGTGCCTCGAAGGAGTGCATTTTGAGGTTTAGACTTCTAGCATTGAGTAGCATTTCCCTCAGTTTTTGCTTGGCTGTACCTGTTATGGTGGTGAATTTGTCATTTGAACCTTGCTTAAAAAAGCCACTATAGGGCAGCAAGAGCCTTAGCCAGTTTTTGGAATCCCAGGGATGACAAGTGCAGGCCATCTCTGACAAAGCATCATGGTCTGTCGACCATGTCGTCCCAAGCAGACAGATAGTGGATCCCCTTCGGATGACACCAGAAGCTTAGCCAACTGCTGGTCATTCATTTTGTCCTTGTACTGTGGTATCAATCTGGGTGATGGCAAGATGCTACTCAGGGTTAGGGTCATATCTGCCTGAGCTACAAGATCCAAGAGCTCTTCTATGTCTCTTTCCATGTAGTCCAGGGAGGTACGTCTCTGGTCATTCACACCAACATGGACAATGACAGAGTCATATTTGTACTTGGAGTGACCTGAGTGCATGGGTTATGTGGTGGATCCTGGCACCCGACAGGCAGCTGACAGTAACCTTCTCCTTGTTTAGCCTAGTGAGTGAGACATCAGTGTGCCTGACTACAGAATCACCTATGACTAGTGTGTTGGGTACGTTGTTTTGCCTTATTGGATGTGGTTGAGTGGCACACTGAGTTTGTGGGATATGTGTCATTTGGGTTGTGTTGGGCGGTGGAGGTTGCGTGCATTTCTGCTTTGAAGGTCTCTGTTGCTTGGGCAGATTATTATTGAGAGCCTCTGTGAAAGTTTTTGTGTTTCTATGTGTGGATTTTGGTGGTGTAGGTTTCGTGGGACTATGTGATGATGTGTTGTGTGGTGCAAGTGTTTACCTTTTCCTCTTGACGGTCTAGTCCAGTGTTGGTTGGAGAGAGCTTTGCCTCCAGTTTGACTATATAAGTGCATCTCTCACAGGTTGTAGTGTTGGGTAGTAGGAGGAGAGGGTTGGCTGTGTACATGAGGCAATTGCTACATTGCCCCAAGAACAGTCCCTGGGCCTCACTTGTTGCATTCGCATCAAAAAATAGTGACATTTCCCTGCACAGGCCACATTTCCAGCTTTGTATTCTGAGGACTTCAATTTCAGTCTTGGACAAATTAGTAGTACACATATGAAGCAGATTAATGTTGAATAAAGGTAAGGGATCCACCAGACCTGGCAAAGTCTGATATACTTACACGGAACACGGAGTTAGATGCTTATGGCATATCAAGTACAGCTGGGCAGGGCTAAGTACTACTGACCTGACCAAGGCTTACTCGCAGGTACCCTTGAACCCTACAGCAGTGGAAATGTCAGATTTTGTGATCCAGTTTGGGTTATATTATTTAATTTACATTTCTTTACCAGGAAATTCCAACTGGACACTGGTCCTTTTCCAGTGGAGGTCCAGGGAGAAAAGCTCCACAGAACAATAAATGAGCATCAGAGTACATGAAGAACAATTGAATATACATACAATAGCAAATAATACAATCTGCACTTAACACTAGCTATGCATACAATATGAATTTTTCAAGATGCAGTTTGGGGTGATGAATGCCCCCGCAACCTTCTACAGATTATCAGATGGCATTATAGCAGGACCTGGGGACTATGCTCTTGCTTACCTGATTGATGGTGTAACATACAGTGAGTAGCAGCAAAAACATATTCAGCATATTAGGGAAGTGTTTACTACCTGGTGGCCATTTAGATTTCAGTAATTTATCTGTGGACAGTGGAATGGATCCTATGGATGTGCCCTCAAAATACAAATACCTAATACTATATTATGTTATTATGTGTGTGTGTGTGTGTGTGTGTGTATACAAAAAACATTTTACTTGAGCTGCATTCCTCATTTAAAGCTTTCATGTTGTTGCATCTCTGGTGTTTGGTGTCGGACACTGATCAAGCATGAGTTGTGTTTGTATCACTGAACATTACAGGTAAATAGCATGCTGTCTTTTGGGAAGCCAGGTAACAGTTCTGTGTATGCTTACCTGAACATTATAGGCAAATAGCAGACTGTCTTTTGGGAAGGGAATGTTGTATCTTCTGGATATAATGGACTGTACCCATCTGTCTTGAGTCAAATTCAGCCAGGCTTCCAGGTACAGCAATATCCCCCCCCCCCCCCGACTGCCTCCAGATGTGGACAGATGGGCCTCCTTTCAGGAGCACTGGAAGGCCCTACCAGAGAAAGTATCTCTGTCGCCCTGGTTTTGTGGACCCCCTCTGCCACGTGGATGGTGTCTTCTGTTGTTTCCCCCTCTGCCCCTGGGGGAAGGATCACCACAAGTGTCAGATAAGGCTCCTTTAGACTTACAGAAGTACATTTTTCTGCCCTTTTGACCTTTAGGATAAGGTCTGGTAGGGGTGGAAAAATGGACTCCAGTGGCAGACAGAGTCTTAGCATCTTGTTGGCTCCTGGTGAGAGTTTTTTACTTTAGGCCTGAACAATGGCAAGCTATCAAAGGGAGCGTCAATAAAGGAAGAACGGAAGGGTTCTGCAAACTCACAAAGGTGCATCCAGGAATGTCTATGAAGAACTATTCCTGTGTCTGCTGCCCTGCTCTCTCCATCGGCTGCATAAGATATGAGCCACATGGAGGAGTTAGATATGGAGGTTAAGGTTGCAAGCTGGGAGTTTATCAGATAAGTCCTGGGTTGTAGCACCTTGCACGGTATCTCCTAGCTCTTTTAGGCGATCACTCTGAAGTCACATGAAATGCGACAAATAATTCAATGACCGTAAAGTAAAGGCCGCTATCCATTGTATGAGAATCCTTGTTCGGTGGATGAACAGATACAGAAGTTTCAGGTAACGCCTTTTTTGTTGCTGTTGTCACCACCATTGCATCTACAGGAACCCCTTTAGTCAAGTACTGCCCATCTTCTGGGACCATAATGAATTTATTAGGCCTCCATAGAATGGGGTTCACCAAGTCCAGAGAGTCCCACACCTCTTGGCTCACCAAACCCAGAGAGGGTTGAAAGGTGGAGACACCCAAGAGGTGGAGGGGTGAGAGCCAAATGCCTCCAGGTATACAGAGTCATCTTCAGAAGGGGAAAGGGATTTCCAGTCACCCCTCTATTTAATGATCTCCAGGATGTCTGAAAAAGAAACCTCCTCAGAGGGGGATCTTGGGGACCCTTCTGAATCCTCTAAGTTGGTATCAGAAGTGACAGACTCAGGGGAGTCTGTTTCCTCTTACGCTGTCTCTTCTGAGGGGCCTCCTCAGGGGGATGTTCCAGAGAGGTATCGGAAGAGGAGGATCCACCCATTGTGACTTCCTGGGGCACTGACTCTTTACTCTGTGGTTGATGGAGAGGTAATGAAGAGGTGGACACTGGTCCCTTAGGGGAAGAAAGGCTGGAGCCAAAGGTGGAGTAGACTCAGTGGAGAGCACACTTCGCATCTCCTTGGAGGCACTGCGGTCCTGGTCCGCGAAAGACTCTGGCCCCGAGAGACCGGGAGATCTCCTCGGCACTGAGGAGGGTGGCTGTGAGGCAGATGTGGGAGCCAAACTCACCTGAGCTGAGGTGCCGAGTGGGAGAGCCGGCTCCGACAAGGGTCCGACCCAACCCCCCCCCCCCCGGAGCCGACCAGGGAGTGTTGGCCCCCCGTTCCCTCAATGGACAAAAGCTTCAAAGAAACTGGAGCAGACTTCAGATCTGAGATATCAGTAGTGATTACTGGCTCCGGTGGATCCAGCACAACGACTTCCATACTCTCTGGCTCCAAACTCATCCGAGTTGGAGGAGGAATAGGCATAGTAGAAGGTACCATTGTTTGCTCTAAGGTCCGATGGGCTGGGCTCAAAAGAATTTCAGCTAGGGCCCGAGTCTGAAGCAACCTCTTAACTACCTGCTCCATGTCCTCATCCGATAGCCTGGAGGATCTAGAGGAATGACTGAAAGACTTGTGGCTACCTGCCACCGACTGTAATAAAGGAGAAACCAGCACTGAGCAAACAGGCTCCAAGGGTGGAGACTGGTTCCTCTTTCGGCTCTGCAAATGCTCCGATGAGACAGATGGAGCCGAGGGAGAGCCATGTTTTTTTGGCTCCGATAAAACTCTGGAGTCTTTTCTGATTTTTTTAGTGTTTTAGAAGTATTACATTTGTTTCTTGCTCAAGTTTTAATTTGTTCAGTTATATTAATAAAAAGTCGTACCAGACAAGTCGACTGCCTTGGGTTCCTTACAATTTTCTGATTTTTTTGTCTAATTTCCTTTGTCCACTTTTAATAAGCCCCTCAGTATAAGCTTATTCCTCCTCTTTTGCAAGACCCTGGCACTAAAACTATGACAAATGGAATAGGAGTCTTGAAGATGGAGTGGACCCAGACAGTACACACAACTAGTGTGTCCGTCAGTAATGGACATCTTCTGAATGCAGGAATCACACTTTTTGAATCCTGACTTATGTTCCTTAGCTGGCTCCTTAGACATACTAGCTATAAGGAAAAAATATCTCAATAAAAGTTAGAACAACAACTATAACTGTTATAAAGAGAGAGCAGCAAAGAAACAAGTAACTAAACTAAAGTACTATATATTTTTTTTTTTTAAAGAGAAGAAAAGTGGGGAGGAGAAGTCTCGTCCACCTGAGGAGACACCTCTAACGTAAACAGAGTACTCCTAAAAGGCTTATAAAGTAGAAAAAAGGGCAAGTATCCTCTAATTTAAAAGGGATTCTTGTGGAGAAAACAAGGCCCAAAGAAAAGATAGCCACAAAATAAACTTACAAGGTTTTGAAAGGTGCTAAAAATAGCACAAGACTGTTACTATACCACTAATAAATAAAAATAACTAACAATTAGAAAAAGTTATAAAATATAAAATTTTCCAAGCCTGAGCCAGTGAAGACAATCCCGAAGCTTCAAGCGGCAAACGAGATCTGGGGAATAGCCACTAAGCACTATGGGATAGGTATTCAGCTTCGAGCCAGTAGAAGCTCTCGCTTTAGTATAGGCCAAGTCAAAGCCGAGGTTTCAGCTACAAACCCATGTAGCAAGACTGAAGGAGAGATGGGACAACATAGCATATTATGTTATTTTATATATATATATATATATATATATATATATATATATATATATATATATGTGTGTGTGTGTGTGTGTGTGTACAAAACATTTTACTTGAGCTGCATTCCTCATTTAAAGCTTTCATGTTGTTGCATCTCTGGTGTTAAGTGTCGGACATTGATCAAGCATGAGTTGTGTTTGCATCACTGAACATTATAGGTAAATAGCACGCTGTCTTTTGGGAAGCCAGGTAACAGTTCTGTGCATGCTTCCCTGAATATTACAGGTAAATAGCACGCTGTCTTTTGGGAAGCCAGGTAACGGATGTTCTTTGTGTTTCACTATTGCAGTCATCACATTTGGGTTATCTGCTTGCAGTAGCCCTCAGTCGGCCTGATTATCAACGTCTTGGGTCCTGCGTCAGTTGCTGTCTCATCTTCCATGATGTCCGGTAGTTGGGGGTATACACGCCATTACATCAGTCTTTTTCTTGCCGTACGGTGCCAGAAGCAGTTCGCAAGTGCGGGTTGGCCGACTCCTGAAATTTTCATTTTCGAGTTTCAGAACCGAAGTCTTCAACTAAAGCTAAGTACCCCATTGGGGAAACTTTTCCTTGCTCTAAACCGATGTCAGTAAAAGTCAATAATTGTATTTCTTGTTGAAAGTAAATACCTCATAAAGATTTTCATTCGTACTGTATTCCTTGCTTAGGCCCTAACCACGACGTACCTCGCTGTCGGTTTTGTGCCTTATTTAAACAACGAACTATTTGGCGTCTGTATATTTACTCTCTTAAATATTTTGGTACTTGGTTCAATTACCCATATATGACTTTGGTAAGCCACCCAACTACTGACATTCCGAAAAAACGCAAAGATGAGGACTGAATGTGCTTATGATTCTTCTGATCAGGATTCTGAAATTTCTGTTTCCTCTGATGACCAGGATTTACCCTTATCTACCTATGAGGATTTTGATGCAGAGGACTCTATTCCCTCTGCTTCCCCTTGCATACTCTTAGGGAACATTTTCACTGGGAAAGCCAGGATTACTCTGATTCTAAAAAGAGGCTTAGGAATTTCTTACTCCTGCCCCAACACAGGCCTTTAGCTATTCCCCCTGTATTGGACATTGTTGATGATGCCTTTTCAGAATCGAGCTCGGCCCCTGACTCCTTACCTCCTACTCCCAGAAAACCAGATAGATATTACAGGGTTCCTGACTCTTACACGTTCCTCTTTAAAAATCCTACTGCAGATCCTGAGACCATTTCACAGGGACCCAAGGGCATAAGGCTACTACTGCCAAAAATCCTACCCCCTCTGATAGAGATTCCAGGGCGATGGATAGATTGGGTAAGAAGGTATACACTTTTGCAACCTTGACCATTAGGGCCTTAAACTGCCAGTTTCATATGTTAAAGTATCAGCAGCATATTATTGGATTGCTTAAACAGAAAATTATGTTGATTCCTGACTGTGCTGAAAATAAAGATTTACAGGATTTAATGCATTCTGCTGAACAAGTTGGAAAACATACTTTGCAATGTGGTTTTGATTCACTAGAGGCATCTTGCAGGGCTGCTGTCACTGAGTCTGTACTTAGAAGGCATGCTTAGCTTAAGGAGCAATCTTTGCCAGATCATGTTAAAGCTAAATTACTGGATGCTCCCTTAAACCAGGACCGCCTGTTTGGCTACAAAGTAGAAGGAGTACTTAAAAAGATGGAGGAAAAAGCTAAATCTATGCAAACTGTTAAAATTTCCTGCAAGTACAGCCTCCAAGATTTAGTAGGCGTTGGTCCTCTAAGAAATGGTCCTTTCCTGCCTCTTCCAGGCCTTCTCAGTCCAAACCCAGAACCAGCAGAACACCCAGGCTTCAGTCCCAAGGTACACATAGCACTAAGCAGTGGGGGGCTCCCACTTCCAAAGCAGGGAGTAGTAAGACTCCCCTCTATGGTAAACTGTCTCAATGACTTAATTTTAAAACTTCCAAGCCCTTCTCAACTGACTGCTCCTTTAGGGTGAAAGATTGCTCTGCAGGCAAACTGGGAACTCATTACCCAGGACAAATGGGTTTTATATATAGTTTCCCAAGGTTACAGATTCCACTTCCACACTTTACCAACCCCAAACGGTTGGCCAGATCTACCCCCAAATCAGTGGGAAGAGGCTCAAAAGCAAGTTTTCTCTCTCTTAAGTATAAGGACTATTCAAACTGTTCCAGGAGAGGAAAGGGGACAAGGTTTCTACTCAAGACTTTTCCTGGTGCCCAGAAAAGACAACTCCTGGCGTCCTGTCCTGGACCTTTCTATGCTAAACACTTTTTTGGTGATCACAAAATTCAAGATGCTAACTCTTCACCAGTTGCTTCCTATGCTAGGCAAGGATGCCTGGTTGGCAACACTGGATTTAAAGGAAGCCTAGCTGCACATCCCAATCAGGGAATCTTGCAGAAGATACCTACGCTTCAAAGCGGGCTTCATGCACTATCCGTTCTCTGCACTGCCCTTTGGCATATCTACTGCACCCAGGGTATTCACAAAGTGCCTAGCTCCAGTCATTGCATTTTGCAGGCAAAGAAATATTCAAATATACTCATACCTGGATGATTGTCTAATTCAGGCAGAAAGCCAGGCCATACTATTGAATCATCTGGTGTTTGTACAAAAAGTGTTAACTTCTCTGGGGTACACCATAAATGAAAAGAAATCACATCTTGTACCCTGCCAACAAATTGTATTTCTGGGAGCAGGCTTGAACACAACTTCTCAGATGGCTTTCCTCACGCCAGAGAAACAAGTTCATTTGACAGCCTACTTCAGACTAATGGCCACAAAGACCCTGCTATCTGCAAGACAAATCCTGCAAGCCTTGGGGTTTATGGCATCCTGCATTCTTCTAATTCCATATGCAAGACTGCATATGAGGAAACTACAGTGGTATCTAAAAAGTCTATGGAGTCAGCATTGTCACAGCCTGGAAACAATGATTCCTGTCATACCTTGCCTACAGTTAGAGTTCCTTTGGGCAGAGGCCTGCCACCAAAACAAGGGACTGCCATTCACTCTACCCCCTGCCGCCCAAACCCTAACAACAGACACATCAGACTATGCATAGGGGGCTCACTTGGCAGGGAAGTGCATTCAGGGCAAATGGAACCCAAGTCAAATGCACCTGCATATCAATCAAAAAGAATTGTTAGCTGTACAGAATGCTCTGACAGCCTACAAGGACCACATTCTTCCAGGACAATTAATGGTAAAGACGGACAACACCACTGTTATGTGGTACATAAACAAGGAGGGGGGAACCCACTCATACCCTCTCTGCAAACTAGCCATGGCTCTGCAGAACACAACCTTTAGCTACCAAGTGCACCTAAAGGCCCAATTCCTGCCAGGAAAGCTAAATACACTGGCAGACGAACTAAGCAGAAATCTCATGGACCCATACGAGTGGAAACTGGAACCAAAGACATTCAACATGTTGATAAACAAATGGGGGAGCCCAGAGATAGACCTGTTTGCCTCCCCCCAGAACTACCAATTGGACAAATTCTGCACAAGGACTCCCCGCAAACAAGCTTGAAAAGTGGATGCCCTGTCCTTCACCTGGAAAAATATCAGTTTATGCTGTTCCTCCTCTGCCTCTCCTCTCCAAGGTACTACTAAAGATCAGACAGGACAAACCAAGGATGATACTGATTGCACCAAACTGGCCATGCCAGCACTGGTATCCCCTCATGTGCAGTGTGTCACTGCTGGCACCATGGCACCTGCCTCCGACCCCTACCCTGCTGTCCCAGCAGGAGGGCCAGATTCTGCACCCTCAGCTTCAAACCCTGAACCTGGCAGCCTGGCTAGTTACCTGATCTCTCCATTACCATCCCTCAGTAAACAAGTGTTGGATGTCATTCTGGAGGCAAGGAGGCCTAGTACTAGAAAATCTTATGCTGAAAAATGGAAAAGATTCTGTTCCTGGAACCAAACTCAGGGGATGGGCACAGCAGTGCCCAATTGACATCAGATTCTTCACTACTTAACTGAGATGCTTCACAAGTGCCTTTCCTTTTCTGCCATCAAAATTCATGCCTCAGCCATTTCAGCTCATTACAACACAGAACCATTCCTCTTCTCTCATCCACTGCTCAAGCAGTTCCTCAGAGGGGCCAAAAAATTAAGACCACCCAGGAGAGCCCCAACTCCAGCCTGGGACCTTAACTTTGTATTGGAAAAATTCACTCTACATAACTTTGAGCTAGCTGCAAATGCAGAGCTGAAATTCCTTTCTTGGAAAACAGACTTCTTTTTAGCCATCACTTCAGCAAGAAGGGTGTCTGAATTACAGGCCCTTATGGCAGTGGAGCCTTTCATCATCTTTCATGCAAACAAGGTGTCCCTCAGGACCAATCCCTCCTTCATCCCCAAGGTAGTATCCAGTGTGACTCTTAATCAGTCCTTTCATTTGCCAACCATCTTTTCTAATCCACAGAACAAAGGCGAATGGATACTGCACTCCTTAGATGTGCACAGACAACTTAGATTTTACTTGGACAGGACGAAACCGCTCAGGAAGAAACCGCTCAGGAAATCCGAACAGCTGCTGGTGGCATTTGCTGCAGGGGGCAGAGGATAAGGCCATTTCATAACCAACTATTTCTAAATGGATAGGCCATTGCATTCATTTCTGCTATAAGCACCATGGAAAACCTATCCCACAGGGGATAAGACCACATTCAACCAGGGCTTTATCTATCTCTACAGCCTTTCTCAAAGGTGTCCGTACCAGGGACATCCTAGAAGCTGCTACCTGGAGTTCAGTATATCCTTTCACCAAGCATTACCATTTGCCAATTTTCTCTAAATCCAGATCTGGCTTTGCCAGTGCAGTCTTGCAGGGCCTTATAGCTGGTCCTAATGCTATCTAATTTCCTCCTCCCATCCTTAGCTTTGGGAATCTACCCAAATGTGATGACTGCAACAGTGAAACACAAAGAACATAGTACAGTTGTGTACACTTACCATAAATGTAGATGTTCGAGTGTATTCACTGTTGCGGTCCTGGTTACCCTCCCACCAGCCCCCTGACTTCTTTTGGCTATACCTCTATTCCTTTTTACTATGCTTAAAGCTTTTTGGTGTATTTGCTTTTTTGTTGGAGGTGTAACCTTGTATGTATATTTAATTGCTTCCCATTAGGGGGGCACCTGACATCTGGGGCAAGAAAAACTGATGTAATGGCATTGGCTGCATGCTTTATACCCCTGACTACCTGACATCATGGAAGATGAGACAGCAACCGACGCAGGACCCAAGACATTGATAATCAGGCTGACTTGAGAGCTACTGCAAGCAGATAACCCAAATGTGATGACTGCAACAGTGAATACACTTGAACATGTACATTTATGGTAAGTGTACACAACTGTACTTTCTGTGAATGCTTATCTGAACATTATAGGTAAATAGCAGGCTGTCTTTTGGGAAGCCAGGTAACAGTTCTGTGCATGCTTACCAGAACATTACAGGTAAATAGCATGCTGTCTTTTGGGAAGCCAGGTAACAGATGTTCTTCGTGTTTCACTGTTGCAGTCATTACATTTGGGTTATCTGCTTGCAGGTAGCCCTCAGTCAGCCTGATTAACAAAGTCTTGGGTCCTGCGTTGGTTGCTGTCCCTTCTTCCATGACATCAGGTCATCGGGGGTATAAAACATGCAGCTGATGTCATTACCCCAGTATTTCTTGCCATGCAGTGCCCAAAGCAGAAGCAGTTCTCAAGTGCTGGTCGGCCGACTCCTGAAATTTTCGTTTTCAAGTTTCAGAACTGAAGTCTTCAACTAAAGCTAAGTACCCCGTTGGGGAAACTTTTTCTTGCCCCTTACCGATGTCAGTAAAAGTTAATAATTGCATTACTTGTGGAAAGCAAATACCTCAAAGATTTTCATTCGTACTGTATTCCTTCCCTAGGCCCTGACCACGACGTACCTTGCTGTCGGTTTTGTGCTTTAATTAATCAGCGCACTATCCGTCGTCTGTATATTTTCACCTCTAAATATTTCGGTTCTTGGTTTAATTATCCAGAAATGTCATTGGTTAGCCATCCGACTACCGGGATTCCAAAAAAATGCAAAGACAGAGATAGGCCACCGAGGTCCAAAACTGCCAACGACACTTCTAAGCCAGTCGCCAGTTCGCCGGTACTCAGTGAGGCGCTTTTGCAGCCCCTGATACCTGCTACTTTTGACTCGCAGGTCTCTACTGAGACCCATTCGGAGTCCGGTATGCTGCGAGATGCTTCAACTATGGAACCTGCGGATGTCTCTACCTTGGATGGATCCGGAGCCACTGTACTGGCACCGGCTTCTCAGGGTGTATTCAGGCCTATAGACTTGCATATTAAATCGATGTCTCCTTCTCTTAGGCCTAAATCTCGAAATATGCCTAAAAAACCGATGCCCAGGCCACATGCTCAGGCCTCTATGCCTAAAAAACAAATGATAATAATGGCTGAAGATCTAATAACTTTAATCAGGGGTAGCCAACCCCCCCTTTCTAAGAGGCCTAGGACTGCAGTGGTTTATGAATCTTCTGACCAGGATTTTGTTTTTTCTGATTCTTTTGATGATCTGGATTTGCCCTTATCTACTTATGAGGATTCTGATGCAGAAGACTCAATTCCCACTGCTTCCCCTCCAGAGGATTTTTCTTTTGGGGAAACCTTACATACTCTAAGGGAGCATTTCCACTGGGAAAGCCAGGATTTTTCTGATTAAAAAAAAAGGTTTAGGGATTTCTTACTCCTACCTCAGCATAGGCCTTTAGCTATTCCTCCTGTACTAGACATTGTTGATGCTTTTTCGGAATCTAGTTTGGCCCCTGATTCCTTGCCTCCTGCTCTCAGAAAACCAGACAGATACTACAGGGTCCCTGAGTCACACAAGTTCCTTTTTAAAAATCCTATTGTGGATCCAGAGACTATTTCACAGGTGCCCAAGGGATTTAAGGCTTCTACTGCTAAAAATCCTACCCCTTCTGATAGAGATTCCAGGGCACTGGATAGATTGGGTAAGAAGGTTTACAATTCTGAAACCTTGGCCATTAGGGCTTTAAACTGCCAGTTTCATATGTTAAAGTATCAGCAACATGTTATTGGATTGCTTAAACAGAAAATGATGTTGATTCCTGATTGTGTAGAAAATAAAGAATTACAGGATTTACTGCATTCTGCTGAACAAGTTGGAAAACATATTTTGCAATGTGGTTTTGATTCATTAGAGGCCTCTTGAAGGGCCGCTGTCACTGGGTCTGTGCTCAGAAGCGTGCTTGGCTTAAGGAGCAATCTTTGCCTGATCATTTTAAAGCTAAATTGTTGGATGCTCACTTAAATCAGGACCGCCTGTTTGGCAACAAGGCGGAGGAAGTTCTTAAAAAGATGGAAGATAAAGCTAAATCTATGCAAACTGTTAAAGATTTCTTACAAGTTCAGCCTCCTAGATTTAGTAGGCACTGGCCCTCTAAGAATTGGTCCTTTCCAGCCCCTTCCAGGTCTTCTCAAGCCAAACCTAGACACAGCAAAAACCCCAGGTTTCAGTCCCAGGGGGGACACAGGACTAAGCAGTGGGGGGCCTCCACTTCCAAATCTGGGGAGTAATAAGACTGCCCCCTATGGTAAACTGTCTCAATGACTTCCTTTTAAAATTTCCAAGCACTTAACGGACTGCCCCTTTGGGGGGAAAGAACTGGGAACTCATTACCCAGGACAAATAGGTTTTAAATATAGTGTCCCAGGGATACAGATTTCACTTCCACACGTTGCCAACACCATGAGGATGGCCAGACTTAACCCCATATCAGTGGGCAGAGGCCCAAAAACAAGTACTTTCTCTCTTAAGCATGGGAGCTATTCAGTTGGTACCAGAAGAGGAAAAGGGACAAGGTTTCTACTCGAGACTTTTCCTGGTACCCAGAAAAGACAATTCATGGAGTCCTATCCTGGATCTGTCTACTCTAAACACCTTTTTGGGGATTTCAAAATTCAAGATGCTGACTCTTCACCAATTACTTCCTATGCTAGGCAAAGATACCTGGTTGGCAACACTAGATTTAAAAGAAGCATACCTGCACATCCCAATCAGGGAATCTTGCAGAAGATACCTACGCTTCAAAGCAGGCTACACGCACTATCAGTTCTCTGCACTGCCCTTTGGCATATCTACTGCGCCCAGGGTATTCACAAAGTGCCTACCTCCAGTTATTTCATTTTGCAGGTAACAAAATATTCAAATATACCCATACCTGGACGATTGTCTAATTCAGGCAGAAAGCCAGGACATACTTTTGAATCATCTGGCCTTTGTTCAAAGGGTTCTAATTTGTCTGGGGTACACCATAAACGAAAAGAAATCACACCTGGTACCCTGTCAACAAATTATATTCCTGGGAACAATCTTGAATACAACTTCCCAGATGGCCTACCTCATGCCAGAGAAGCAAATTCATTTGACAACCTACTTCAAACAAGTGGCCACAAAAACCCTGCTATCTGCAAGACAAATACTGCAAGCCTTGGGGTTCATGGCCTCCTGCATTTTTTTAATTCTATATGCAAGACTGCATAGGAGGAAACTACAGTGTCATCTAAAAAGCCTATGGTGTCAACATTCTCAGGATCTAGAAGCAGTGATTCCTATCTTACCTTGCCTGTGCCTAGAGTTCCTTTGGTGGGCAGAGGCCTGCCACCAAAACAAGAGACTACATTTCACACCACCCCCTGCTGCCCAAACCCTGACAACAGATGCATCAGACTATGCATGGGGGGCTCATCTGGCAGGGAAGTGCATTCAGGGCAAATGGAACCCAAGTCAAATGCACCTGCATATCAATCAAAAAGAAATGTTAGCTGTACAGAATGCTCTGACAGCCTTCAAGGGCCACATTCTTCCAGGACAACTAATGGTAAAGACGGACAACACCACTGTTATGTGGTACATAAACAAGTAGGTGGGATGCACATTCTTAACCCCTCTGCAGACTAGCCATGGCACTGTGGCCTTGAGCTACCAAGTGCACCTACAAGCTCAATTCCTGCCAGGAAAGTTAAATACACTGGCAGACAGACTAAGCAGAAACCTCATGGACCCACACGAATGGAAACTGGAACCAAGGATTTTTAACATGTTGACAAGAAAATGGGGGAGCCCAGATATAAACCTGTTTGCCTCTCCCCAGAACTGCCAGTTGGACAAATTGTGCACATGGACTCCCCACAAACCAGCCTGGAAAGTGGATACTCTGTCTTTCAGCTGGAAAAACCTGTCAGTCTATGCCTTCCCCCCTCTGCCTCTGCTCTCCAAAGTACTACTAAAAATCAAACGGGACAAACCAAGGATGATTTTGATTGCTCCAGACTGGCCACGCCAACACTGGTACCCCTTCCTGTGCAGTGTGTGTCATGGTTATCCCCTTGGCACCTGCCTCAGACCCCTTCCCTGTTGTCTCAGCAGGAGGGCCAGATTCTGCACCCTCAGCTTTGAACACTGAACTTTGCAGCCTGGCTAATTACATAATCTCTCCTTTACCATCCCTCAGTAAACCTGTGATGGATATCATTTTAGAGGCAAGGAAGCCTAGCACTAGAAAATCTTATGCTGAAAAATGGAAAAGATTCTGTGCCTGGAACCAGTCTCAAGGGATGAGCACAGCAGCGCCCAATTTACCTCCGATTTTACAATACTTAACTGAGATGCTTCACAAGGGCCTGTCTTTTTCCTCCATTAAACTCCATGCCTCAGCCATTTCAGCTCATTACAACACAGAACCCCCCCTTCTCTCATCCACTGCTCAAGCAGTTCCTCAGAGGGGTCAAAAATGTGAGACCACCCAGGAGAGCTCCAACCCCAGCCTGGGACCTTAACTTTGTTTTGGAGAAACTCACTCTACCTCCTTTCGAGCCAGCTGCTACTGCAGACTTAAAATTTCTTTCTTGGAAAACAGCTTTCCTTTTAGCAATCACTTCAGCTAGAAGGGTATCTGAATTACAGGCCCTTATGGCAGTGGAGCCTTTCATCCTCTTTCATGCATACAGGGTGTCCCTCAGAACCAATCCATCCTTCATGCCCAAGGTGATATCCAGTGTGGCTCTTAATCTGTCCATTCATTTGCCAACCTTCTTTCCCAATCCACAGAACAAAGGGGAAATGGATACTGCATTCCTTAGATGTGCACAGACAACTCAGGTTCTACTTGGACAGGACTAAGCCTCAAAGGAAAGCTGAACAACTGCTGGTAGCATTTGCTGCAGGGGCAGATGGGAAGGCTATTTCAAAGCAAACCATTTTTAAATGGATAGGCCATTGCATTCTTTTCTGCTGTAAGCACCATGGAAAACCTATCCCCCAGGGGATCAGACCTCACTGGGCTGCATCTAGCTCTACAGCCTTTTTCAGAGGCGTCCCTACCAGGGACATCCTAGAAGCTGCTACCTGTAGTTCTGTACATACTTTCATCAAGCATGATCATTTGCCAATTTTCTCTAAATCCAGAGCTGGCTTTGCCAGTGCAGTCTTGCAGGGCCTTATAGCTGGTCCTAATGCTAATTTCCTCCTCCCAACCATAGCTTTGGGAATCTACCGAAATGTAATGACTGCAACAGTGAAACACTAAGAACATAGTACAGTTGTGTATACTTACCATAAATGTAGATGTTCAAGTGTATTCACTGTTGCAGTCCTGGTTACCCTCCCTCCAGCCCCCTGACTTCTTTTGGCTATACCTCTACTTTCCTCTACTATGCTTAAAAGCCTTTTTGGTGTATTTGCTTTTTTGTTAGAGGTATATCATTGTACTTTTATATTTAATTGCTCCCCATTAGGGGGGCACCTGACATCTGGGGCAAGAAAAATGGATGTAATGGTGTCTGCTGCATGTTTTATACCCCTGACGTCATGGAAGAAGGGACAGTAACCGACGCAGAGCCCAATACTTTGTTAATCAGGCCGACTGAGGGCTACCTGCAAGCAGATAACCCAAATGTAATGACTGCAACAGTGAATACACTCGAACATCTACATTTATGGTAAATGTACACAACTGTACTTTCTGTGCATGCTTACCTGAACATTACAGGTAAATAGCATGCTGTCTTTTAGGAAGCCAAGTAACAGTTCTGTGCATGCTTACCATTGGGCAACCTGATGACACTACTTAGTATACTCACTGTTGAGGATTAATCATACTCATTTGTCACTTGGTGACAATGCTGTCTGCACTCATTGCTGGAGAGCCAGTTGGCACAACAAATGTTATTTCTGTTGCCAAGGGTGAGCTGACATTGCAGAGAGTATGACCCTGATGCTATTTCTTAGAAAACTGCATTATAACTCTGCGTTTTTTATTAAGTAGTGTTTGTGGGTTTTGAGTGTGTTGACAGTGATGAGAGAGAGAGAGAGAGAGGGTGCACTGACCATTTAATGGGTTCCTGGACATAAGCGCACTAATGGCTGAGGTTAGATTTGCCTGTATTTTATTAACAAGATTACTTTGATAGTAGTGGACTATCTTCTGCATGCTCATGACTGTCCTTATTCTGATGTATTACACATCTCTGAATTCATCTAGACCCCTTTTTTATATCTTGTTTTTTTATCTGCTTCTATCTTACTGTTTGATTATGAACTCATACATAGCAGATAATGGTCTCAAGTGGATCATCAGCTAACTAGTTAAATTAATAAGTAAAGCAATTTCACGCATTTGCATCGGCTGAATGCTCTTAATCCATACTGTTCCAATATTTTCTTGATTTCTGTGTTCTTATGCCTGGATGTTGTATATTTTGTCTATTTTTGCCTGGACTCTGAATGAATCACAAGGTTTTGTTGAAGTTTTTAAGCTTTATAGTCACTTCCGCTTTATATGAGTAAATTTCTATTGGCTGCATGAACACATGATCAAAACACAAAAGGGTAATAATAGTCTAATTTAACTGTCCTTGCAGTGTGTTTTTTCTCAAAAAAACTCAACCAATCAAAAAAGGAAAATGCTTTCCTTTTTTCAATTGATTTAACTAACTGATATCTGTTTGAATAGTGGTACTGTTAGGGAAAAGGTTGCTTAGCACTGCAATACTCCACTTGTATGCTAACCTAACCCTAACGCTAAATGTTCACATTAGGGTACTAACACCCTTTCCCTAACAGTACCACTAAACAAGAGACACATATGTGCACACCACAAACATACAAGTACCCAGGCATTCGAACACCTCTGTCCTCTTCCATATCCCTTATTCCAAATCTAATCTGTAAACACTTGAATGTGTATATACACATATGCAGACATGCACTCACATACTCTCAGCCACAAATTTTCATAATGAGTGATAGTTTTTGCATTGCCAAACACTCACAAACATCACATTTAACATTACAGGCTTTAGCTATTCAAGCACCTGACAAAGTGTGCATTCGACAAATTCTGTTGTGGGAAAATCCTCTGAACAGAAAATGTAACTAAAATTACTATAGCCATATATTCATATTTATGTAAATTGTGTATACTATATATAAATTGTGTATGTTAATATATAAATGTGTGTGTATTAATATAGACACACATGCACAGTTATTTATGTCCACTTCATTCTTATCTTTCTTTCTTTATTTCTTCTTCTCTCTGATTCTCTTTCCATACATCTGTACTGTTTGTGCATATTTGCTGGCGATTCCACTATGCATAGTCTCAGTACAGTCAAAGGAAATGTTTGTTAACTAGATTTTTTTACATCACTGACTGTGTTGCTTGTTGCTCAGCTTGTGTTCATTGGTACTGATATTCCTCTGTTTTATTGATGGTGTCCATTTTCTTTCCTGTTTATTAGTTGCTTACACATTTATTGCCAAGTTATGTAGTTAAGCACATTGTCTTAATATTTGCCTAGCAAAGTCATCTGGCTTTGTGTGGGCAGAAAACAGTGAACAGTTGTGAAGCTTTTGGTTACAACTGTTTTTATCTTGCTTTCTTTCATGTCAGTGAAACATTTCAAGTCAGCTGAAGATCCGGTTTCCTTCTTGGACAGATTTAGATTGCCATTGTAGCGCAGGCATTGTACTCTAGTGCAAAATGTATCCCCTCTGAAGTCCAAATCTTTGTGATCCACAGCACAAAAACTCATTGGCATTTTTTGCTGCCCTTTCACAGTATATAGCATTATTTAACTTATATCAGCATGGCACCATAAAAATCCTGTTGATGTTTCAGCAAACTGGTTAATTTTGTATCACTCTCTGACAGAAGACCTTAGTTCAGTAGCCATCAAGCCATGAACCAGCTGGCCCATTATTTATCTTCACTTCTGGAGTTGAAAAATGCCAAGAGGGAAAGGCAAGATCCAGGAGCAGTGGTCATTACATTGCAGGACAGGAGTTTTTCTTTTTTCTTTTTTTTTTTTTTTCTAACAACTGTTAAATTTTTGGTTGATAGAAATGGTTCCATGTTTGGCAAATCCAAGGTGTGAATGAACACTTCTGTGCATCTACAGTGTTCAGCTGGACTGCATATAGACATTGTCTAGGCTCAGTTCACAAGTCCCTGGAAATAAAAGTGTAGTTTTGAGTCTTCTTCCAAGTGGCAGTCCTATACTGGGACTTAGACATCCTTCCCCAAAGGCTTTGCAGACCAGCTTCAGCTTCCCACTCTCATTACATACCAGCAGCCTCTTCCAATGCCTGGGTTACTGTGCAGAAAGTACCCTCATTACATAATGCACCCCCAGATTACTGGTATGAGCACAATCACAGTAAGTCAGTCAATGGTATTCTTAAGAAATAATCTTGCTATATATGGTAAATAAAAAAAAAAAACCTTGATGTTATGGCAGTTGGCCTTCTTCAAGGCCTAATCCAAACATATGAACATGTTTTTCCTCTACTCGATAAGGACATCTTCCAGTCCTCAGACAATTAAATATAGCAACAGTTTTCTTCCTCTTTCCTTATAAGTTCAGAGGTTCATAGGAGGATGATAGGCTGGCTAGCAGCCCTTGAGCCTTTATGAGCCTAGCCATTTTAATCTCAAGTATCCCCATTTGTTATTTTTTGGTAGTTCACAGAACAAATTTATGAACAGAGTGGGTCTGTGATCAACACCAACTACCCCTGGTACCACCTTATAAATGTATATGTACATCTTGGTTTCTGTAGCTAATAGTCTGTGTACTGTAGCAGTCTATTCCTATTTTATTTTCCTAATTCTTCCACATCACAATTCTCCATCACAATGCACTCTATCCCATCTTAGATGCATATACTGCTACTGACTTCCTTGGAGTTGCTGTCCCTTGTGTATACTTAGAACTAAAGAACTGCTTAATCCAGTTCCCTGTCTAATTTAGTTTATGTTGTTGTCATGCCTCTAGTATTTAGATTCAACACATGGGTTGCTGTTTTTCCCTGTGTTTTTGCCACCACATAGTTTCATCTTTCACTTCCTTTTGTCTTGCCTTCTTCATTTCTTCTCATCTCCGATCCTCCTTTCATACAGCTGTACTGTTGGTGCATATTAGCTGGATATCTCCACCTGCCCCAGGCATCCACTCAGGACAATTGAGGGATGCATACACTCAGTACAGTTAAATGAACTGTTGATGCTGTAATGTCTGTTTTTCCTGGTTTGCCTTCCAGCACCTCCTCCTTCACTTAGATGAATGATATTGCAGTATGTTGCATATTCATGTGTTGGGGCCACATTTTAAAAGACTTGCTCTCAGTGTAAGTGTCTTACTCCAGTGTAAGGCTTATCTATAAGGTAGCCCAAGTGTAAGTTGCTTACACGGACAAGCAAGTCTTTTGGAATCTGGGTCCTAGATATTGGATTGAGTTCATTGCTAAATTCAGTATTTAAGCACATGTAAATAGCAGCTTATTAAATGCAACGGATTTTACTTTTGAAACTGTTTTTGTGGAGCTCCCCATGTCACTGCTGGTGTTGCTATAGAGACTAGATTATTTGTTATAAATTTTGCAACATTGAAGATGTGTAATAAATATATATAGATGTGTACGTCCAAGATGCAAGAACCTGTTTCTTAGTGGCAAAGATTACAAAAATTAAAAAAAATGGAGCAGAGAATAAGTGAATGTGGGGACTCCTTTGACAACATTTATGTAGAACTTCAGAGATAGAAGGAATAATGTCAAATAGCAGAACATTTTTTATATGAGTTTGACAATGAAGACAGTAACAGATGCATCTTTGTTGGTGCATTGAGATGAACTGTACAGTTTAATGAGAAGTTGTTTTAGTCATTAAAATCACAGTGAAACAAATATTTGCATTCTGTAAGTCTGTTAAAATCATTTAATCCTAAATAAAGTAAATGCTTAAAATTTCAAATTTGATTCTCATACAAGAAAAGATATTGAGGTTGTAACTTTGTAGCTGAAGTAGTCTGAGACTGTATTTCTGGAAACAACATTGCAGCAAGTGTTAAGACACTCGAGAAAGTGGATTGTATGTGGAATTGTGATCACATACAAAGAAAAGGAATGGTACCAGAAACCAATTTGCCTTTGAAAATGTCTTGAAGATTACTTTAGCAGTAAAAATTGTAAGCAAAAAAAAAAAATAAAAAAATATATGAATCTAGGACACTTGCTGGAAAAATCAAGTGTCCGAATCCATATATACCGATCACAGTTTAACGAAAGCGCTTTAATTGAAAAAGTGCTTTCGTTAAACTGTGAAAAAAAAACACTAAGTAAATGTTTTTGCATGGGGGCTTCGCCCTCCAACACCCCCCCCCAACATGGGGGGCTGTGCCCCCCACACCCACCCTACTTAAATATTCTCTCTCCAAGGTCGCACTACAGTGGAGTAAAGGAATATTCCCTTACTTGCACCACAGTGCGACCGGCACACACTCACACATACCCGAAATTGCTGCTTCGATGAACAGAAATTTCGGGTATGTGTGAGCACGAATTTGACTTTCGGTGAAAGTTAAATTTGCACAAGTGTCCATGTCCTATCTATATATATATATATATATATATATATCTATATATTTACTCCAGAACAAGTACAAATATGACTCTGTCATTGTCCATGTTGATGTGAATGACCTGAGCCATACCTCCCTGGACTACATGAAAAGAGACATGGAAGAGCTCTCTGATCACGTAGCCCAGGCCAGTATGACCCTGGCCCTGAGTAGCATCCTACCCTCACCAAGAATGATACCACGGTATAAAGAAAAAGTTATCAATTTCAACAATTGGTTAAGTTTCTGGTGTCATTCAAAGGGGATCCAGTGTCTGTCCACCTGGGATGACATGCTCGACAAACCACACTGCTTCAATAGAAATGGCTTGCACCTGTCACCCTTAGGCTTTCGAATATTGGCCAAGGCTCATGCCACCCCCATAGTACCTTTTTTTAGGCAAGGCTCAAAAGACAAACCCACCACCGTAAATAGCATGAGTAACAAAAAACGAGGGTAATGCTACTCAATGGCAGAAGTCTAAACCTCAAAATGCACGCACTCGAGGCACTCCTCAGTATGGAGAAAATTGATATATGTGCAGTAACAGAAACCTGGTTTAAGGCTCCAGAGAGCACCCTAGCACTACCAGGCTAGAACTCCTACCATACATTTCGGCCTCAGAACCCGGACCGAAATACAAAAGGTGGGGCTTATCCATATTCATCAAGGATACCCACACCTCCAGGTTAGTGGCACAGCACGATGCTTCAGAGATCACCCACGTGAAACTAACAATGGGCAAAACTGCAATTCAAATTGTAGCTTGCTACAGATCACCCACCATGTCCCAGGACCCCCATTCCACATTTCTGGAAACACTGGGAAATGTAAAGGTTCTAGCAAACACCCTAATATTGGGTGATTTCAATTAACCAAAAATTAACTGGGAGAACTCCTCAAGTACTAACTCCCTTGTCCAACATTTCCTAGAATTTATAAACTCAAATGCCCTGGATCAACTGGTCAACAATCCCGCCAGAGGTGACAACATATTGGACCTGGTCATCACCAACATGGGCGACCGGTGTTCCACACCAGAGGTCAACCCCCTCACTGGTTAGATCTGACCATAAACAAATTACTCTGGATATCCACATTCTACCCCCACCCTCGAACAAGGAAACCACCATGAAAACCTTTTCAAAAGCAAACTTCACGTTACTTAAGACAGAGGTGGAAAGTTTCAAAGCCCCCATGCTAAAGGATAACGCTGTCTAAGCTGCAAAATCCTTTACTAATGCATTCTGTGGGCACCTACAAGAATGCATGGATCATGCTATCCCAAGCAAAACCAAGACTCACTCCTTCAAGAAAAGGAAACCAGTCTGGTGGACTCCTGCCATAAACAAGCTATACAATAGAAGGAGGAAACTAGTACAGAAAAGAGCAAAATCCCAAGAAGTATAGACATCCCTGATCAGTATCAGCAAGAAACTATGATCCCTCATAAAATCATCCAAGGTGAGCTTCGAAAAAAAATTGCCAAGGACTCCAAAGATAACCACAAGGCATTCTTTAGCTATGTTAAGAATCTAAGTGTCAATGCTCAGATCTGCTCGGAGTTGGTGCAGAAATGGCACAAAATACACTGAACTAACAGATATCTCCAACATCCTGGCAGACAGGTTCAGTGCAAACTTAACCCCCCTCTCTCAACCCCAAAAGGGCTCATAACCATACCAGAAGAATGTAGAGCCCCTGAAATCACAGACACTCAGGTTAAAACAGCCCTCTCCAAAGCCCAAAACACAGCATCAATGGGACCAGATGGTGTCCCAGGCTGCATCTTACATGAGCTCAAAGACGAACTAACCCCTCACCTAAACACACTGTTCAAACTCAGCCTCTCCACAGACTACATACCCATAGAGTGGCTCACAGCAATGGTTATTCCACTCCACAAAGGTGGAGCCTCAACAGACCCTAGGAACTATCACCCTATAAGCCTGACTAGCTTGGTCTGCAAGGCTATGGAGCACATCATCATGGAACTCATTAACAGAGACATTGGGAACACTGGACCCTACCCAGTTTGGCTTTAAGGGCAGATCATACCTCCTAAATCTGGTGGACTTCTTTGAGACAGTTACCAAGGCTATAGACGAGGGAAAGGTGGTACACACAGCCTACCTAGACCTTGCAAAGGCCTTCAACACCATTCCCCATTCTGGTATTGTAGACAAGCTCACCAGCCTGAACATAAACCCCTATGTCACAAGATGGGTTGCCAACTGGCTCACGGACAGAACCCACATGGTGAGAGTTGCGAGAGCTAGGTCCGATGCTAAACCAGTTACAAGTGGCGTTTCCCAGGGCTCAGTCCTATGACCCCTCCTGTTTGGCATATACTTCTTAGAGGTACAAGCAAGTACAGGAGGACTATGTCTGACCAAGTTCGCAGACGACTGCAAACTAGGGGCTATAATTGACTCTCTGGCTGACAGACATCCTCCAAAAGGTCTCATAAGATGGATACCTGGTGTCAAAATCGTGGCCTCAAGCTAAATGCCAAAAAGTGCATAATCATCCCCGTTGGAAAAAACAAAGTACCCACAAATTACCACATAGGTCGTAGTCCCATAAATATGGAAGATGTAATAAGGGATCTGGGGACCCTAGTAGATAGTAATTTCTCCTTTGATAATCACATTGCCAAAGTGGTTTGAAAATCCTTCTATGTGGCCCACCTAATCACAAAAGGGTTTGCATCCAAATCAAAAGAGGTCATTGTGCCCCTCTACTCATCACTCATCAGACCCATCATAGAGAACAACACCTCATTTGGGATGTACCTTACAAGACACCAGCAACAGCTGGAAAGACCACAGAAGTACCTCACCAAGAGGATCACTGGCCTCAAACAGATGCCCTATGCAGCTCGACTGAAGAAACTCCAGCTGTACTGTGTTGCATACCGCCTACTCAGAGGTGCTCTGTGCCTGACGTACAAGGCCATGTCCAACCCAGAATTGATGGACATGCTCCACCTAAAGAAAACCATATCCCCTCGAGCCACACGCTCTAGGGATCTAAACTTCACCATAACAATAAATAGGACGTGCTGGAGGGCTAGATTCCTGTCCCAGAGACTTCCCATGCTTTGGAACAAGATTCCAATCTACATTAGGCACAGCTCCTCACTAACACTCTTCAAGAGAAAACTTGACGAGTGGATGGGAAACAGAAAGTTCACCCTGGGAATCACTTCAGTGGCTCTGCTGGACAGAGGCACAGGGAACTAATCTAAGGGGGTGGCGAAAGCCAACACATTCTGGCTAGGCTTATAAATGCCTTCGGGCAGATAGCCTAGTTACCTACCTATGAACCTATAGATATATATGGTTTACAAATAAGGGAGCACAAACTCAGTGCCATGCAACAGTACAAAACAGAAATAAGTGTTTGCAAGATTGAAGCTAGCTACAAAGCTAATACAGGTTACAGACGCACTGGAATGCACTGGAAAATGACATTGTTGCTTTGTGTTCATTCTAGCAAGAAAAATACCATGACTGAGGCAAGAGCTTGTAGAAATGGGAAAATTGTACTGTTTGAGAAATCACACATTTAAAACCTGTGAAAAGAATATTAATACCAGTAGCGCACAAGACCACGCCTGCCATTGCCATGTGATGCTCATGTTGAATAAGCAATAAAGAACGCAGACCAAATACTTCCTTATTAGAGTATGAAAAATATTAATATGAATATAAAAAAACTTTCTAGAGGAAGAAACTAGAAAGAAAACCTGTGAACTGAAGTTGTTACTAGGAAAAATGTTTCTATTGAAATTTAAAGTAGCAATTAATTTTTATAACCAGTTATTTTGCACTGAAAACATTTACAGGAAAACCAAAGAGTTCCAATGCAAAACATTCTCTTACAACAGGGAATGTAATGGACCAATTTTGCTTGGAAGAAGCAGGTTAAAGAAAATTCATTTCAGCATGAGAGTACTAAAGCACATTTTGAAGCTGAAGCCTTAGGTGCTTATGAAACAAGTTTTGTTTAAAGAATTTGATATGGTAACAAACAACAGAGAAATTATTCACATTCGAGCAGATACTAGACTTTAAGTCTTCAGATCTGGTTCAGCCCCTTAGATATTGCTTGCTAAACTGGAAAAGAAAATGGATTACAGAAAAGAAAATAACCAAACCTCATGTGAAATATTCAGAATGGTCTATTTTTCTGCTGAAACTATTATGCTGTATTAAGAATATAACTGCTGTTAGCCAAGTCGCTTCTTTGGGACATTACCCTATAACCTGAATAAAAGTATTTTTTTTTTGCATTGATGGCAGAGGTCAGATATTTTCAAAACATAATATGAGCCATGATTATCAGCAAACAGGTTGAGAAAATCAAATATATGCTTGACCATAAATACTCAAAGGTATGTTCTTGTATAGCTCATTAACTTTTAGTATGCTGTCTGCACCTGTTATGTTTTAGAGAACTATAGAAAGTTTGTTAGCAATGTGCATGGCTTTTTGCAGTTCGCCTAAGTGATATTCAGGTAGCTGGGGTTACACCAGAGAAACATTTATATTAGTTAAAAGACGTGTTGAGAAACTGGAAGATGCAGATTTGTAACCACAGAGCACCAAAAATTGTCATACCAAGTAACAAAAACCTGTTCCACGAACAATAAAGGTCTTCCTCCCACACAATTCCAAAAGGATAGAGTCCACCAGCGAAATTATATAATCGATTTATTTTCACACCAAACAGATAAAACAAAAATCTTAGCGCTTTCGTCTCCCTTCAGAGACTTCTTCAGAGATAAATTAAAACCACAAAATGCATCAGTTTTTATACTTTTTCAGTACTTTTTCAGTGGGCTGGTCAATAGGTTAATTAATTAATTAACTCATTTATTTCATTTCCTTCTAAAAGTGAAATGCACGCCATTTTCATTGTGTGTAGGAAATGCTGTTTTTTACACAAAAAACATAAAATTTTAGATTCAGTTATCAATTATCCATCTACAAATTCAGTATAAATATAAAATATATAACATTATATTAAATATATCAAAATACGTTGCAATATATTGAATGAATTCAATAAATCATAAGTACAACTAATATACTTATTGCATTGAAGAAAAAATTGAATGCAAATAGATCAACACAACTTTCAGTACTTGTTCTAAACAATAAATAAAAAGAGGTCAACACAGCAATGTGTCGTGTAAAAACCTTAAGGCTTTAAACAGTGGGAGAACACTGTTAACATATTAAAAAGGAACACTAATATCCAGATACATATATTGTACAATAGTAATAATATTGATATTGATAAATAAATAAATAAATAAATAATGCATCGTAGTACCAACTCTGCATACCTGATAAAAGTATAAAATCCAAACAATATATATATGGAAATGTATATACATGTACACATATAAATAAACATGCATACACATGAACATGTACACACAAACCATACATACATACATACTTTCACATGCAGATTTGAGCCTAATGAGAACCTCTTTTTTAAGGGAGATAAAATAATTGGGGCACATGATTTACATTTTCCAAAGACTAAGGTAAAAACCGTTGTGAAAGCTTAATTTCCTACAAATGTTACTGAGTGGAAAGCATAGTTTGGTTTATTTAAGTATTGTAACAAGCTGCTATGAAATATGTCACCTTTTAAACAATCATTTTTAATTCAAAGATGTTCTACAGACATTGGGAAAGTTTGGAAAGACCATTTCAAAGTCAGAAATGTTTTGCAATATGGGGATATACTTATTCAGATGACAGATGGGTAGTCTATTTTGTTATACTTTCTGTTGTAGAATAGATGCTGTACTTTCACACACAATACTTGAAGGTAGTAAGAAATCCCTTAGTCCTCCCCCCATGTGTTGATGCCTATTGGAAAAAAAGTACTCAACTGAACAATGAAGGATTAATAAAAATTTTTAATTTCCAAATAAATCTCATAAATATTTGTAATGTCATGTTTTCTCATATATACAGATCACAAACAACTGATTAATGAAAGGAAACCTTTTCCACAGATTAGCTTAACAAGAGTAAATGTTTGGGCATTGATGGAGAGAGCATGACTCTGAAATTATCTGCACCATGCAGGTGTTCAATATTGCTAATACTCTGAGTAGGCTACCTGTTGCAGAAAAGCCTAGAGACTGGACATATCTGAACAAATACTGAGATTAGGTGTTGTGTAAAGTGGGCAGTGCAGGTTTAACAAATGAACGATGAGGATGGACTAAGTTACAGTTCTGTTGCAGGTTCATAAATACGTATTTAAAAGTTAGCCTGTAAGCAAGATAAACTTATGCCACACTTTTTCAGAACTTGAAGCTTACTTTTTTGCATATTTTTCTGCCCCACAGCTGAATGTCTAACCACTGCCATTTATCCATTCACTCCCAATCACCAGAGTAAGGTCTGTTCATAACATGGCCATTATACAGGCAGCCATGAGATATATTTCTCTTTTTCTGATCTAAATCTTCCATAGGCTGCTGACATGCAGGCCTACTACACCTTCCCATGCAGGCTTGTACATTCCTGCTCATGCCCAATGAAGTCTGTTATGTGGATGCAGCTTGACAGGGCAAATCACATGACCGACCTATTATGCTGCATACTGTACGGTTGTTACCAGTAGGTAGATGGCATTGCAATGGTCTGAACTCTATATCCATCTCCCAGAATAGGTGAGCTAACATCAGGTATTCACTTCCACTCTCCACTATCCTGCATCTTCATCACTTAAGTTGCTAGTTAATCTCAGGTCATATGGGTCATAGTTAGGGCAGCATCCCCTTGTGGTATGGAGGTGGGTCTGAAAACTAGGCTTAAATCTGCCCTTCGGCTGAGACATGAAACCAAGGCCCCATTTGCTTGAGTTGGTGGTACCTAAGGTGGATGTCAAAGATCCCATGGCACTTCTCAAAAAGAGTAGAAGTTGTTACATGGTGCCCTGGCCATATTTTCCCAGTTAGTTTGAATACTACCTTGGGTCTCCACAGAAAAGCAATCATTGGCTTAGTGGAACTAAATCTGTCAAAAAGGTATAAGTAAATTAAAAAAAATGCCAAGAGGTAAGTGTGAATTATGAAATTCTAGAGTTAAGGTTATTTTTCAGACCATTTTATATTACACACAATGTTACATCAAGCTCATCCTGAAGGGTCCTGTATGCAAAGATTAGCCAGATCATACATATAGCGATATATAGTAGGTGAGCATGGCTCAGTACATATTTGCAGACAGAAGCAAAACTGTGATGCAAATACTAAATGCCCACTAAGTGCAACTTTGCACCCTTAGGAGTGACCTGAGAAGCATGGGGCAATGCTGGTGCATTCCTTGGAATTTTTTTTTCTTTTGCTTTGATGGATTTTCATTAAGACTGGATGTAAACGGCATGAATTCTAGTTCTTAAGTAACAATTAAAAGAAGGTGTGAATGTACTTGGTTGTCCAAAATGCTTACTTCTGAGAAGGGATCTTGCTTCATTGATAGCTGAATTTGTAAACCTTAGGAAAGGAAATGTAACTAAAGTATATTCTACTCCATTTCTTTCATAGGTAGGTACTAGGCTATCTGCCCGAGAGCATTTATAAGCCTAGCCAGAGTGTGTCTGCTTTCGCCACCCCATTGATTAATTAACTGATCCTGTCAAGCGGAGCCAATGAAGTGATCCCAGGGGTATATATTCTGTTACCCATCCACTTGTTAAGGTTTATCTTGAAGAGTGTTAGTGAGGGGCACTGCATGATGTAATCTGGAATTTTGTTCCAAAGCATGGGGAGTCTCTGTGACAGGAATCTATCTCTCCAGCATGTTCTATTTCTTGTTGTGGCGAGGTTTAGCTCACTAGAGCGTGTGGCTCGCAGTGACCTAGATTTCTTTAGGTGGAGCATGTCCATCAATTCTGAGTTGGACATGGCTTTGTAAGTCAGGCAGAGATCACCTCTGAGTAAGCGATATGCCACCGAGTACAGCCGGGGTTTTTTCAGTCGAGCTGCATAGGACATATGTTTGAGGCCAGTAATCCTCTTGGTGAGGTACTTTTGTGGTCTTTCTAGCTGTTGGAAGTGTCTTGTGAGGTACATCCCAAATGGGGTGTTGTACTCTATGATGGGTCTAATGAGTGACGAGTAGAGGGGCACTATAACCTCTTTATTTCTAGATGCGGACCCTTTAGTAATTAGATGGGCCACATAGAAGGATTTCCTAACTAACTTGGCAATATGATTGTCAAAGGAGAGATTACTATCTACCTGGGTCCCCAGATCCCTTACTACCTCTTCTGTATTAAGGGGGCTGCCACCTGTGTGGTAATTCGTGGGCATTTTGTTTTTCCCAAACGGGATGACTATGCATTTTTTGACATTTAGCTTGAGGCCATGACTTTGACACCAGACCAGATGTCCATCTCAGTAAGGCTCTTTTGGAGGATGTCCATGTCAGCCGGAGAGTCAATTATGGCTCCCACTTTGCATTCATCAGCGAACTTGGTTAGCCATAGTCCTCCTGTGTTTGTCTGTACTTCTGAGAAGTATACGCCGAACAGTAGGAGTTCCAGGACTGAGCCTTGCGGGACACCACTTGTGACTGGTTTAGAGTCGGACCTGAAGCCCTCTATTCTTACTGTGTGAGTTCTGTCTGTAAGCCAGTTGGCAACCCATCTCGTGACATAGGGGTTTATGTTCAGGCTAGTGAGTTTTTCTGTAATACCCGAGTGGGGAATGGTGTCGAAAGCCTTGACCAGGTCAAGGTAGGCTGTGTGAACCACCTTTCCCTCATCTATGGCCTTGGTGACTATCTCGAAGAACTCAGCCAGGTTTAGTAGGCATGATCTGCCCTTAAAGCCAAACTGGGTTGGGTCAAGTGTTTGGAAGTTCCCAATGTCTTTGTTAATGAGTTCCATGATAATGCATTCCATAGCCTTGCAGACCAGGCTAGTCAGGCTTATGGGGTGATAGTTACCAGGGTCAGTTGTGGCCCCTCCTTTGTTGAGAGGAATAACCGTTGCTGTGCGCCATTCTGTGGGCACGTAGCCTGTGGAGAGGCTGAGGTTGAACAGCGTGTTTAGGTGGGAGGTTAGTTCGTTCTGTAGTTCGTGCAAGACACAGCCTGGGACACCATCTGGTCCCATTGACGCTGTGTTTTTGGCTTTTGAAAAGGCTGTTTTCACCTGTGCATCTGTGATTTTTGGGACACTACACTTTTCCTGTATTGTTGTGGGCCCTTTTGGAGGTGAGAGGGGGGTGAAGTTTGCACTGAATCTATCTGCCAGGATGTTGGCAATATCAATAAGTTCAGTATATTTTGTGCTATTTTGCACTAGTTCAGTGCATATCTGCGAGTTGCCACTTAGATTCTTAACATAGCTAAAGAAGGCTTTGTGGTTATCTTTTGAATCCTTGGCTATTTTTCTTTCGAAGTTAGCCTTGGAAGATTTCACAAGAGACCTTAGTTTCTTACTGATACTGATCAGGGATGTCTTTCCTTCTTGGGATTTGCTTTTTTTTCTGAACTAGTTTCCTCCTCCTATTGTATAGCCTGTTTATTGCAGGGGTCCACCAAACTAGTTTCCTTCTCTTAGAGGAGTGAGTCTTGGTTTTGCTAGGGATGGCATGATCCATGCATCCTTGTAGGTGCTCTGAGTGCATTTGTAAAGGTTTCTGCATCTTGGGCAGCATTATCCTTTAGTGTGGGGGCGGTGAAACTTACCACCTCTGTCTTAAGTAAGGTGAAGTTTGCTTTAGAAAAGTTTTTTTACTGTGGTTTCCTTAGTTGGAGGTGGTGGCGGAGTGTGGACATCCAGAGTGATTAGTTTACGGTCTGATCTAACCAGTGACGGGTTGACCTCTGGTGTGGAACACCTGTCGCCCATGTTGATGATGACCAGGTCCAATATGTTTTTACCACTGGTAGGGGAGTTTACCAGCTGATCCAGGGCGTTTGAGTTGATGAATTCCAGGAAGTGCTGGGCCTGAGAATTTGTACTCGAGTAGTTTTCCCAGTGAATGGTAGGGTAATTGAAATCGCCCAATATCAGGGTGTTCGGTAGGACCTTCATGTTTTCCAGTGTCTCCAGAAAGGTGGAGTGATGGTCCTGGGTCATGGAGGGTGATCTGTAGCAGGCCACAATTTGCATTGTAGATTTGCCTGATGTTAGTTGCACATGGATGATCTCAGCGAGGTATCATGCTGTGCCACTAACCTGGAGGTGTAGGTATCCTTGATAAATATGGATACACCCCCTCCTTTTGTGTTTCAGTCCGTGTTCTGTGGCCGAAACGTGTGGTATGAGTTGTAGCCCAGTAGTGCTGGGGTGCTCTCTGGAGCCTTGAACCAGGTTTCTGTTACTGCACAGATGTTGATGTTCTCCATACTGAGGAGTGCTTCGAGCACGTGCATTTTGAGATTTAATCTCCTGGTGTTGAGTAGCATAACCCTCAGTTTTTTGTTAATTGTGCTGTTTACAGAGGTGGGTTTGACTTTTGAGCCTTGCTAGAAAAGGCACTGTGGGGGCAGCAAGAGCCTTGGCCAGTATTCGAAAGCCTAGGGGTGACAGGTGCAAGCCGTCTTTTGCGAAGCAATGCGGCTTGTCGAGCATGTCATCCCAGGCTGACAGACACTGAATCCCCTTTGAATGACACCAGAAGCTTAGCCAATTGTTGAAACTGATCATTTTTTCTTTATACTGAGGTATCATTCTTGGTGAGGGCGGGATTCTACTCTGGGTCAGGGTCATACCAGCCTGGGCTACATGATCAGAGAGCTCTTCCATGCCTCTTTTCATGTAGTCCAGGGAGGTACATCTCGGGTCATTCACACCAACATGAACAATGACAGAGTCATATTTGTACTTTTTCTGGAGTGACCTGAGTGCTTGTGTTATGTGGTGGATTCTGGCTCACGACAGGTAGCTAACAGTAACCTTCTGCTTGTCCAGCCTAGTGAGTGGGACGTTAGTGTGCCTGACTATAGAGTCACCTATTACTAGTATGTTAGATATGTTATTTCACCTTAAGGGCTGTGATTGTGCGGCACACTGATTTTGTGTTTTATGTGTTGTCTGGTTTGTGATGGGAAGTGTAGATTGTTTGGGTGTCTGCTTTGGAGGTCTCTGATGCTTTTGCAGGTTTTTATTTAGAGCCTCAGAGTATGATTTTATGTAATTATGTATATTTTTTGCCAGTGCTGTTTTAGTAGGTCTGTGTGCGGCTGGAGTTGTGGTGCAAGTCTTAACCTTTTCCTCTTGACTGTCTGTTCCAGTCTTGGGTGGAGACAGCTTAGCTTTCAGTTTGGCTGTATAATTGCATCTCTCGCATATGTTAGTGTTTTGTGGTAGGAGGAGAGGGTTGTCTGTGTACATGAGGCAATTGTAACATTGCCTCAGGATACCCAGATTCACCAGCTGGACTGGAGAGTGCACCTGAAGTTGCCCTTTGGTCATGCCTGAATAGTAGGGTGAGCTGCTTAGTCGCTTAGTTGGTGAGGGGTAAAAAAAGAGCCTTGCCCTGCTGGGCAATCAGTGTCAGGGTATATTAGTGCTTGCTATTAGGTCTGAGCAAGTGCTGGGCTGTAAGATGCTTTTTGAGTGCTTAGGTTGAGAGTTGGACTAGTTTCAAGGGAAAAACTGAAGAGGAGACTTAGTGGAGCCGGGAATAATTTAACCGTAGCTAACTGGCACTGCCCGGTATGCAAAACCATGCAAATGTGGTTTTTATTGTAGGGAAATGAAGGAGATAGAAATTAGCCCAAAATGGCCAATAAACTACTAACTTCTGGGCTGGAACCACTCCTCCAGAGACAGATAGGTTGTTTAAATCTCCCCTCTCTCACAGGTGAACAGAGAAACTTCCTTCTTTCCAAGTAAGGTATGGGCAACTCAGAAACTAGTATCCACAGCCCTGAATTCAGCACTAGCCTGAAAACTGGACTTTACTAGCTTAGAAAGGCGGGAAACAAGGAATTTTTTTGTTTTTTGAAAAGATAAGACAAAAAACAGTAAAAAATATACTTAAAACAGCGTTAAATGACTACTAACGATCAGAAAAGGCTGTTGCACTTGTGTGTAGCCTACAACAGTTAAAGTATTTAAACAAAAAACAACTTTTTAAAAGTGCAGGCAGTCAAATAAGTACAATATGCGAAAACAACAAGCTTTTAAATCACTATAAATGCTGGAAAATCTGCGTTTAGGTGGAAAACAGTTAAGTACAGCAAGAAAGTACAGAAAACTGATAATTAATCACTCCAAAGTCTGTCTTCTAAGCTAGAAGGCTTGTATCAGTTTAAGGCTTTCTAGTGCTACCCAGTAGGTTAGTTACAGGAAAGATGAGAAACAAGCGCAGCTGTGGTCTTTTAAACCAGAAAGTTGAAAGAGATGGATAAACTGTCCAAATGGTCAATAAACTACAATTTCTGGGCTAAGAACCTCTCCTGTCATGGTAGACAGGCTGTCTAGTGCTTACCATTCCCACTGATAAGCTAGAAGGCTTTTGTCTAACACAGAAAGGCTTGCGGGGCTCAGATCCTTACCAAAAGTCCTGGATACAGCAACTCTGTATCTGGACTAGGTTAGTTACAGGAAAGGTGGAAAACGAGCGCAATTGCGGCTTGTAAACCAAAACATTGAAAGAGATGGAAAAAACTGCCCAAATGGCCAATAGCTACAATTTCTGGGTCAGGAACCACTCCTCTTGTGGTAGATAGGCTGCCTAATGCTTACCACTCCCACTGATAAGCTAGAAGGTATCCCTCCAACACAGAAAGGTTTGGGGGACTTAGAAGCTTACAAAGAGTCTTGGATACAGCAAATCTGTACCTGGACTAGAGTAGTTACAGGAAAGGCGGGGAACAAGTACAAACTTAGGCTTTTAAGCCAACAAGATGAAAGAGATGGAAAACTGCCCAAACGGCCAAATAAACTACAATTTCTGGGCCAAAACTCACTCTTCCCATGGAGGATAGGCTACCTAGTGCTTACCACTCCCACTGATGAGCTAGAAGGCTTCCCTCCAACACAGAAAGGCTTGGGGGGCTCATAAGCTTACTAACAATCCTGGATACAGCAACTCTTTAACTGGACTAGGCTAGTTATAGGAAAGGTGGGAAACCGGCACAAGTCCGGCTTTCAAGCCAGAAAGTTGAAAGAGATGGAAAAAAACTGCTCAAACAACCAATAGCTACAATTTCTGGGCCAGGCACCACTCCTCTTGTGGTAGATAGGCTACCTGATGCTTACCACTCCCACTGATAAGCTAGAAGGCTTCCCTCCAACACTGAAAGGCTTGGGGGGCTCAGAAGCTTACAAAGAGTCCTGGATACAGCAAATCTGTACCTAGACTAGACTAGTAACAGGAAAGGCAGGAAACAAGCGCAAAGACAGGCTTTTAAATCAAAAAGTTGAAAGAGATAGAAAAGCTTCCCAAACGGCCAATAAACTATAATTTCTGGGCCAGAAACCACTCCTCCTGTGGTAGATAGGTTACCTAGTGCTTACCACTCCCACTGATAAGCTAGAAGGCTTGTTTCCAACACAGAAGGGCTTGTGGGGGGGGCTTAGAAGTTTACCTACAGTCCTGGATATAGCAAATCTGTACCTGGATTACACTAGTTATAGGAAAGGTGGGGACCAAATGCAAAATGGGCTTTTAACCAGAAAGTAGAAAGAGATGGAAAAACTGCCCAAACGGCCATTCCTGCACTTAATCAAGACCATAGCTAGAGCGGGGTGAAAGGGGCCATTGTCCTTGGTGCAGGATGTTAGGGTGTTTAATTGGCATGACATAAGAGGTGCTGATTAGTCCCGGCACGTTAGTGGCATGTTTATTTAATCACTGTTGTTGAGGGCAAATGTCTATAATCAGTTAAGCAGCCATAATTAACATCATGTCTGCTTAAATGATGGCTACTTAAGTGATTTGCAAGCCTTTCTGCATGGTGTGTGTGCATGTCTGTGTATATCTGTGTTAGTACCTGTAGTGAGGTACTAGTATAAGATGTTTCCTGCATCTTCTGTAGTAAAGATATGGAACAGTTACTAGTTGTGCTGCCTACATACCATTTAATCCAGCAGCTTTCCAGATGAAAATTGGATGTTTTTAGAAGAGGGGAGTAGACCTTAGATGATTCCAGAATGGGCACTGGGGAGGGGGCAAGGACAAAAGGGCTGGTCATAACATAAACAAAGAAATCCCTTCCCTTTGCAGAAGCAGTTGCTACGGAGTCACCCAGCATGCCCTTAGGTTCCATGTTGGGCCCAGCCCCAAAAAATTGGTGTTAATCTGGGAATGAAAGGAGGGGCTGGTAGATGCAGTAATTGGCAAGGGCACCAAGGTAGAGATAAAAAAGTATGAAGCAAAGGCTGGGCGAGACACACACAAAAGAAAAAATCATTCTGGACAAAGCAAAACATAATGGGGGGGGGGGGGGTACAAAGCCAAATATCAGGGAGAATTTTTTATTCACTTGCAAAGTTAATAGAGCAACAGAGTTTGCAACATCATGCATTTTCTGAGTAATAGCTATGAAACTGCAATCCTGGCTGACCTTGCACATAGTGGTGCCATAAGCAGCTGCCTAGTTCACCTAAGCAATGATGTTTTTCCATTTTTTTTCCCTCTCTTCACTGAGTAAAAGTGCTCAGTTGTTGTTCTTTCGGCTTTTTCCCAGTTAGGGGTCGCCACAGTGGAACTCCGGTCCGCCACTGATTGGCAGTAGATTTTTACGGTGCCGAGGTGCAGCTCGATACCCAACCTTCAACAAAGGCATGCCCATTCACGCATGTCTTTCGAACGCCACTCGACCGCGGGGAGGACATGCAGACTCCACACAGAAGGCGCTCCAGCCGAGAATCGAATGGGAGAACCTCTTGCTGTGAGGCGACAATACTACCGCTGCACCACTGTGGCTTTGCAAGACTGTTTCCTATAAAGATAAGAAAAGGGGACAAACAGTTGACTAGGGCTGCCTATGGACAGCCATGGTGTGTAAAATCCACCCCCTCCCAATATTCTGGTTCGAGATGTATGGTTCAAGGTAAACTTTAAAACCATTTTACGCATAAAGGGTTTGTCTTCAAAGTTACCCTACTGTTGTGAAAGGATTGATAATGCAGATACTCTTGTACAAGTATCATAAATAAGTGACTGTTTTCCAAGATTAGAACTTCAAATCAGCCTCATGTGAAAAGAAAAAAAAGGTCTAAAAGCACTTAGTTAAGAAAGAAAAAAAGTCATGAAAGCAGCCCTTTTGAAAGAGCACTTTGTAAAGAAAGTGTCAAATTTCCATACCTTCTACTCATTCACCCCCTCCCACTCAGCATGATTAAAATAACCTGTCACTTAGCCTTTGTAGCATCAAGAGTACTGAGATTCATTGTTTATGTCAATGCTGATTGGAGTGAATTAAAGTCTGTAAATTTTCAACTCTGGAATGTAATGGGCATGCTGAGGGTCTGTGGCTGGAAGAAAATGCCTTTGTCCAGTTTGAGGAGGTAAGTTTTAACTCTGGCAAGTGAACACTCAGATATACATCTGTCACTCTACTGGGTGCATAACTCTCAACTTCATTACTCATGAACTCTGGACAAAGCCAAAAATAATGGGGGGGGGGGGGCAGGTTTTGCATTAAAGTGCATTTTCTGGACAATACCTCTGTTTCTTAAATAATTCCAGACAAAGACAAAAATATTGGGGGGGGGGGGGGGGGGGCAAAGACTGAAAATCTGGGACAGTTTTTTTTTTTTTTTTTTAATATTGCTGTACTTCACTTAAAATGTTAATAGAATAACAGGTTGTACATTGACATGCATTTTCTGAACAATGAAACAGTAATACTAATTCACTATAAACCTCAGCACACCTCTCATCTGTACCACTTTTGGTGGTGTTTTGACATAGCCCCCTTAAACACCATTTCTGTGGAGGATGCAGCTTTTGGTTAGCAAAACTGTCAGTTAAGTGTTAGAGAGAGAAGGCTTAACCAATGAAACAAGGAAAGGAGAGCCTCAAAACTTGCAGTGAAGCACAAGCTATCAGGAAGAGTATAATAACCGAGCGCATAAATAGGTTAGTCAGTGCTCTAGGTGGTGTATTCTAATTGTTAAATTATCTAGAGTAGTGCTACTTCCTAGATAACATCTTGCTTAACAGAAGGCATTGTTGTCTTCCAACGACCTTGTAAGTCACCATTGCATCGAGTAGGGATATAAACCATTAGAAAAGTTTGAATTTTTTGGTTTGAGAGGTGAGATTTAGAGTGACATGTTTTTTGGACTAGTAGCAGGTGAACTGCAGTTGTTTAGTTTGACTTTGTCATCCAACAAGTTTTAGTTTAATTAACAGTTTAGAAGACTCTGTAGTCTGTGTGGCAGTTTTACTGTGCTGCTAAGTTGTGTCGCCTGCTGTGAGCTGCGTTCCTCCCTGAACGTGACAACAGCAAGTAAGGTAAAGCATCCTGAAAACTAACCCCCTTACTTGTAACTATGTAAAAAAAACAAGTAATGGTGTTTAAATGTCATTTAAACTGAAGGAAATAGAAAAGTGCAGTATGATGTAACATCACATGGAGTTTTACTGATTGGAGTCAAGCGAGAGAATGCGCAGTGATGTCATATAGAACTCTTATTTGCTTTGCTGCTTTGTTTGCTTTCTGTTTCAGTATTGTTTCTGCTGAATCACAGTATGAGTAAATCATTGGCAAATGACAAAATACCTCTATAAGGGAGAAAGAGAGAGAGAGAGAGCGCGAGAGTTGATTTAATTTCTTTCTAGCCAGTACCCAACGTTTGTTCTCAGACCTGTGTTATGTGTACTTCAGATGGTGGCCATACTTCTCTACTTGTTAGCTGTTCGTGATTTGTGATGTTTTGTTGATTTTTTTTTTTATTTAAATAAATGCTAGTCAGTTTTAGGTTACCACCCTTTTCAAATTCCTAAAGCGAGACATTTTTTATGGAAACACGAGAATTTGCAGAATAAACCATACTCACAACAGTACAAATGGCTGCACTTGACGTCTTTGAGTTGTTTCTGTTATTTCGTATAATATTCAAGTGTTTTGGATATAGAATACTTGTTTTATGCAACTTAAACTTTATTGTTGTAAAATCCCAGATCATTTGCATTTTTCATGTTTTTTTTTCCTCCTCAGGACTGTCCTTTGTAAGGTGGGGCAGGTGGTAACCCTAGTCAGGTTTCCTAGTAAACTATGTAGACGTGCTTACTTAGTACTGAGGCTTTTATTAATTGTGCCTTCTTTGCTCTTCGATGTGCTACAGTATTTATAGGTGAAGGAATAGGGTATGTAGGTACTGCTGTGGCTGATGCTGTACATTGGGAGTTGGGAGAGCTCAAACTCATCATTATGGAAAAGGAAGGGTTAATATGTCTCAATGAAGCTGCATTCACTGTACTTGTGCTCCAATTATCTACAGCTGACAACAGCTATACTTAACTGCGATACTGTAAATGTTTACAAATGGTGTTTACAGCTATATTCTTTCTAAACAAAGTACGATGCTATCTGTTATGCTAACCATGTAAAAGTTTAAAAATTAGGTTTTATACTGTATTTTTTAGATCCAAAACACATTTACGCTGTCTACATAAGTTTTCAAACTGTATTTTAGACAGTATTCTTTGTAAACAAAACCTGATGACATTTGTTAAGCTCTCTCTTTTCATGACTGAAACATTATATGCTCTAAAGTCACTTTTTTCATGAAATGCTGTTCCATCTTACATACTATGTAACAGATGCACAGTCCCGTAGCTTCATGCCTATCCATATATTTGCTGTGTGTAACTTTAAAGTAAAATAAAGTCTGTACTTTCTTTGGGGACTTGTTTCTCAGAGTCTCCCCAAAAAAAGGGTCACTGGCTCAAATGAATGCACCGGGTTAATAACTACAAAAGAAAGGAAAAATCAAGTACAAAATGACATTTCTCCAACCTCAGAAACAAGAGATGGGACTGTTACCTTTAGCAACCTTAGTCCTAATAGAAACCGGGTGATAAGAAAAGGAACAGAAGACCTGAATCAATTTTCAATGACCCAATAAAGACACAACATAATTAAGGACACAGCAGTCAGTTCTAAGGGGGATAAAATAAACCTTCCTGCCAAAGTGATATGAGGGCTACTAAACCACCTGTGTCACAGTCAGAGCCCAACCACAATCCCATGCAGACGGAAAAATAGAAGCCTCATTTTTCGTAAGAGGAAGACTTCCTTTCATAATATGGAGGGAGGGTCTTAAACACCAACAGTAAGCAGCTGTTAAGCAGGGGCTTTGACAAGGAAAAGGAATACCCTAAATAGACAAGGAAGGCGGCCTGTGTACAAGCATAAATGATAACAAATAAATACATTATATGGTACATGCCCATTCGGTCTTCTTCTTCTTTCGGCTTTTTCCCGGTTAGGGGTTGCCACAGCGGATCACCTGTCCACTCATGATTGGCAGTGGAGTTTTACAGTGTTGAGTTACCAGTCCGGCACTCAACCTTCCACAGAAGGCACACACATGCACGCACTCACACCTAGGGCCAATTTAGAGTATCCAATCCACCTACAGCATGTCATTGGGATGTGGGAGGAAACCGGAGCACCCGGAGGAAGCCCACGCGACCACAGGGAGGGCATGCAGACTCCACACAAAAGGCACCCCAGCCGAGGATTGAACCGGAGAACCTCTTGCTGTGAGGCAGCAATGCTAACCACTGCACCACCACAGCCGCCCAACTCCCTGTAAGACTTTCAGCAACCCCCAATCTTTTTCAGTGGTGCATAACCAGAGAAAGATATGCCTTCTCCATATCTTCCAATGTTTTCTTCCTTTTCCATGTCTTACTACTCCTCAGCCTTTTACTTTTGTACTTTCATAACCTTTCTTCTCCATTTCTTTTTATTCCAAAAAAAAAAAAAAAAAAACACAATTCCTTACCTGCAATTTAATTAAGACTTTGTCTGCCTCAGTGGCAAATGGGGATGGAATGAATCCCAACTGTGGCATGTGTGACCAGGGATCGACTCTTGACCCTGACATTGGAGAAGCAGACTGGGAGGGAGAGGAATAAATGGGCATGTCCCACTTGTCTCTCCTGGGAGGGGGGTAATGAACGCCCGGGAAGGGGGTAATGAACACTCATAAAAGAGCTGGGTTGATTTCACTTGTGGACACCAGGGAAATGACCACTTGTACTTTCTGGAAGGGGCAATGTTGCATGCAGGGAATACTGCCTGTGGAAGTACTCCATGATCTGCCCACTGAATTCCCCTCCCAGAATACGCTTACTTCACTAATGGGGAACAAATGGGCTGATAGGCTGGGGGAGGCTGAATATTGATAGTCAGTAGAGCTGGACAGAGTAAAAATAAAAAAATTAGAAAGAAAAAATAAATCAAGTCTTTTCCTCTTCCTCTGTGGGGTATGGCTTCAGAAATACTCAAATGCCCACAAACACTGAATGTCCTTTTTATGTTATGGCTTTCCTGAAGTATATCCGTACTCTATACCATTGAATACCAGCATCCTGGAGTCCAGTCCCCTTCTGTTTGAGGTTTAGCCCTGGCATGATACTTTGTAGTAAGCAGTACTTCTAATGAACTCTAGTACACACTACCTAGCCACCCCTGTGGTCCAACTGCATAGACATTTGCAGAACTGCCCCTATGATTGAATTAATTCTCTTACAATTTAAATTTTTGTTCAGGCCATCAGTGGACCAAATGATCAGAAAAAATGCTCTAAAATGCATGTACGAGAATCTAGAACTCTCATGGCTTCTGGTGGCTTTGCAGCCCCCAAACCCCCAGATTAATGCAGTTGATTCCTCCACAGTTATTACAGTGTAGTCTTGATCAGTTAGGGTTTGAAGAAAAGATGAAGAAAAATGCAAACCTGGGGAATTGCAATGATGTTCTTTCCTAAAGCATGATTTATGTTCATGCCATCTTTGGATGGAAAAAGGTTATTTAAAAAAAAAATTCTAAAATGAACCTCATAGCATCTAGAACCTCCATGGCTTCTAAGGGCCTATCTTTACCCATATCCCAGCTTAATTCAGTTCCTCCATATTTCAGTACAGGCTTTCCCAGGTAGGTCGTGTTGAAAGGCTGCAGGAAAAGTCAAAGTTAAGGAGTACGATTGATTTTCCTAAGTCAGGATTATTGTTCAGGACATCAGTGGATGAACTTGTTTAAAAAAAAAATTCTACAATGCACCTCAGAATATCTAGAACCCCTAGGCCTTCCTGGGGTCTAGCAGTCCCCAGACCCCCTGACTTAATGCAGGTATTTCCTCCACAGTTATCAAAAGCAGTCATGCTTGGGTATGATATGCTGAATGAATGAATGAGTGAAGGAGAGAAAAAATGAAGAGTAAGACAAGCAGTGATGAAAGGAAGAAAAAAGCAATCTGGATGTTGCAGGGGTGTTGGGGTAGGTAGTGTGGAGGGGGGACATGTTATGGATTCCTTCAGTTTGGATGTCACTTCACCTAAGCCTGGCCCTGACTCCAATATATAAACAAGGCTGATGCCTGTGGCCTTCAGGAAAAATACCCAAGACACGGATTCATACAGTTAAAGCATGAGCTTGTTAAAGTGGGATGTACTAGAAAGGCACATCTGTGACCATCTGGTTTGGTTAAAGACAAACCAAACTCTGAATGAAAACAGTTATTAGTGCAGTAGGAATGACATACATAAATAACCATTCTTAAGTGTAGTACATGTGTAATACATGTCATTTGATTGAGAGTTTTAGTCCGTATACTTAAGCTACACAAGTAGATCCCCCACTTAGATTCAGAACCACAAGGTGGGCAATTTTACACCATCTCTGTAACAAAATAATTCATTTCACTTCTTTACAGTCAAAATAAACTCCTACATCTCAAGTCTCCTAACCATTTGTGGATGAACTACTTTACTTCATTTGAGACACAGCAATTTGAAGATAACTTCAAGAGTTTCAGAACAGTCCCGCTCTGTATGGGATGCAATATCTTGCCTTGTAGATAATCCAACAAGCAGTCCTGCAATAAATACAGCAAGTTAGCAAGTAAAACCATCTTTTTTACTTTGAGTTTTTGGTTTTCTGTGCAAAATAAAAACTCATTGTCACTAACCATCTTTTTCTCTTCAGGGTTTCCCTCTCACACTGGCTCTAATTCCATTTTATCATACCCTCCTTCCAGAAACTGTAGACTCTCAAGATAATACATCAAGAACAAAGCCAGATTGATAAACGAGTCCACACAGGTTTTAATAACATGGGGCTAAGGTATCTCTCTCGGCTACGAAGCCTACAGGACCATTACAGTAATGTATAACATGCATACAGCGCCATCAGCAAAATGTATGCTATATGTACCAACAGCACACTCTAGCTTTGGTGACAAATCATCTAGTTAAGCATTTCTGTACATGTATAATAATTTAACAAATCATATCTGACCAGTGACCACTCTGTTATAGTTCAGGAAAATGGTTAAAAGTTTTAAGTTCTTCCCTTTATCAAGATGTACAATAACCTAAGAATCTGATTTACTTCCACTTGTGTAATTCTAAGATATGACTTTTCACACAGCCCTAGTAGCTCTTCTTTCACTCATGCATTTCAAATACTTGTCCTCTAATTTTATTGTTATGAATATTATTTTTCACATGCTTGTGGCTGGCATAGACACACATTTATCTCATTTTCGAAGACTGTGTCAGTACTGAATACATATTGTATCTATAGTGGTACTGTGTTTTGAGATGTTCATCGTGTTTCACTGTTGCAGTCATTACTCGTGGGTTATCCTGCTGGCAGGCTACCCACAGTCGGCCTGAATTCCAAAGTCTTGGTCCGGCATCGGTTGCTGTCGCCTCTTCCCTGACATCAGTGCGCCAGGGGTATAAAAGATGCAGCCGACGCCATTTTCTTCAGTCTTTCTTGCCGCGCAGTGCCCGAAGCAGAAGCAATTCGCAAGTGCCGGTCGGCCGACTCCTGAGATTTTCATGTTCGAATTTCAGATCCGAAGTCTTCATTTAAAGCTAAATACCCCATTGGGGAAACTTTTTTTTTTTTCTTGCTCCAGACCGATGTCAGAAAAAGTTAATAATTGTATTTCTTGTGGGAAGAAAATACCTCATAAGGACTTCCATTCTTATTGTATTCCTTGCCTAGTCCCTGATCACGACGTTGCTAATTGCAGGTTTTGTGCTAGATTTAACCAACGCACTATTAAGCGTCGGTACGATTTTGCATTTCATTACTTTGGCCAAAGATTTAATTACACGATGTCATCGGATAGCCATCCGACTACCGCAATTCACAAGAAATGCAAGGAAAAGGAAAAGGACAGGCATCCAGGAAAAGGACAGGCATCCGAGGTCCAAAACTGATGACAAGGCTTCTTCTAAGCCAGTCGCCGGTTCGCCGGTTCTCAGTGAGGCGCTTTTGCAGCCCCTGATGCCCGCTACCTCAGAGCCGCAGGCCGCTTCCGACTCCCATGTGGAGTAGACTAGGCTGCTGGAAACTCAAGGTATTGGACACTTGGAAAATATTCCCTCAGATGGGTCCGGAGCTGCTGAGCAGGCATCTGCTTCTGAGGGTGTTTTCAGGCCTACACAGTTATATGTAAAACCGACTACAGCTTCAAAGGCAAAGACTAAAGCACCACTAAAGACAAAGAAACAAGTGCAGCAAGCCCATGGACAGGCCTCCATGCCTAAAAAACAGATGCTCAAAATGGCCGAAGACCTAATTACTTTGATCAGGGGTTCCCATCCTCCTCCTGATAAGAGGCCTAGGCAAGAGACAGAATATGAATCTTCAGATCGGGTTTCCATTTCCTCTGACTCCTCTTCTGAACAGGAATACTCTCTTCCTTCCTATGAAGATTCTGATGCTGAAGAATCTATCCCATCAGCCTCTCCTCCTGAGGATTATTCTTTTGGGGAAATCCTGCATGCCATGAGGGAGCACTTCCACTGGGAGAGCCAGGACTACTCGGAATCTAAGAAAAAGCTCAGAGACTTTCTTTTACTACCTCAGCACAGGCCTCTTGCTATCCCCCCTGTTTTAGACATTGTAGATGATGTATTTTCAGAGTCCGGCCTGTCTACTGACTCTTTACCCCCCTGCACCTGTTAAGCCAGACAGATAGTACAGGGTTCCAGATTCACATACATTTCTTTATAAAAACCCTGCTGCTGACCCAGTGCTGCTGACCCAGAAACTATCTCTCAGGGTCCCAAAGGGTTCAAGGCTTCCACTGCAAAAAACCCTATCCCCTCTGATAGGGATTAAAGGGCACTGGCCAGATGGGGGAAAAAGGTTTACACGACTGCTACCTTTGGCTGTGAGGGCTTTAAACTGTCAATTTCATATGCTTAAATATCAGCAGTACTTAATGTCACTGCTTAAACAGAAAATGTTAAGAAATTCTGAATGTGCAGAAAACAAGGAAATGCAGGATTCATTGCATGCAACTGAACAAGTGGGAAAGCATACTTTGCAATGTGGTTTTGATTCTCTGGAGGCCTCTTGCAGGGCCACTGTTACGGGTTCTGTCATTAGGAGGCATGCTTGGTTAAATAAACAGAATCTGCCTGATCATGTTAAAGCAAAATTATTAGATGCATGATACTTTGTTTGGTGTTAAAGCAGAGGAAATGTTGAAGAAAATGGAGGACAAAGCGAAATCTATGCAGACAATTAAGGATTTTTTACAGGTGCAGCCACCGAGATTTAGCAGGAACTGGCCTACAAAGAATTGGTCCTTTCCAGTGTCAGGCCACAGAGAGGCAGATACAGACGCCCCAGAGGCAGATCCCAGCCCCAAGGCATACAGGCCTAAACAATGGGGTGCTTCTACCTCCAAAAGCGGAGAAGGCAAATCACAGAAATACAGGAAACAGTACCAATGACTTTCCTCTGCCAGCACCAAGCACTTATCTTTTGGCAGCCCCCTTGGGGGGAAAACTAGCACTTTTTTCACAAAATTGGCACATGATCACCCAGGACAAATGGGCCTTGAATATAGTGTCTCAGGGCTACAGGTTCCACTTTCACACCCTGCCAAGGGCAAAAGGTATGACAGACCTGCCACACAATCAATGGGCAGAGGCACAAAAGCAAGTTTCATCCCTCAAGGACATGAGGGCCATTCAGTGAGTACCACAGCAAGAGCAGGGACAAGGATTTTACTCAAGACTTTTCTTGGTACCCAGAAAGGACAAAGCCTGGAGACCAATACTGGACCTGTCTGTTCTAAACACATTTCTGGACGTTCCAAAATTCAAAATGTTGACTCTGCAACAGCTTCTGCCCATGCTGGGCAAGAAGGCTTGGCTTGTAACTTTGGACCTAAAAGAGGCATACCTGCATGTCCCAGTCAGACAATCTTGCAGAAGATACCTCAGATTCATAGCTGGCTCAATGCACTACCAATTCTCTGCACTGCCCTTTGGCTTATCTACTGCGCCCAGGGTCTTCACAAAATGCATGGCACCAGTAATTGCATTTTGCAGACAAAGAGGAATTCAAATATATCCTTACTTGGACGACTGCCTTATTCAAGCAGGGAACAAGGACATTCTACTAAAGCATCTGGCGTTTGTAAAAAGATTACTAATTTGCCTAGGGTACACAGTAAACGAAAAGAAATCAAAACTTTTACCCTCTCAAGGGATAATATTCCTGGGTGCAAGCTTAAATACAACTGCCCAGATGGCTTATCTCATGCCAGACAAACAAAGGCAACTGACTTCTTACTTCAAAATGTTGGCAACAAAGGCCCAGTTATCTGCAAGAAAAATTCTGCAGACTTTGGGCTTCATGGCATCCTGCATTCTGCTAATTCCATATGCCAGACTGCATATGAGGAAACTACAATGGTATCTAAAAAGTGTTTGGACTCAACATTGCCACAGCCTGGAAACATTAATTAACCCTCATTCCCTGCCTGCAACAGGAGTTTTGATGGTGGGCACAGGCCTGTCACCACAACAAGGGACAGCCATTCACTTTACCCACAGCCAGGCAGACACTAACAATGGACACAACAAGGGACAGCCATTCACTTTACCCACAGCCAGGCAGACACTAACAACGGATGCATCAGATTATGTCTGGGGGGCCCACATGGCAGGAAAATGTATTCAGGGCACATGGCCCACAAGCCAGATGCATCTTCATATCAATCAAAAAGAGATGCTAGCTGTTCAGAATGCCCTGACAGCTTTCAAGGATCTACTTCATCCAGGACTACTAGTGATAAAGACGGACAATAGTACAGTCATGTGGTACATAAACAAGCAGGGAGGCACACATTCCTACCCCCTCTGCAGACAAGCCATGACTTTGTGGACACAGCATTGACTTATCAAGTTCACCTGCAAGCACAATTTCTGCCAGGAACAATAAATACTCCGGCAGACGAACTAAGCAGAAACCTCATGGATCCCCATGATTGGAAACTGGATCCACAAGTCTTCAGCATGATAACAAGGAAATGGGGATGCCCAGACATAGATCTATTTGCCTCCCCTCACAACTGTCAACTACAGAGATTCTGCACAAGGACTTATCACAAGCAAGCATGGAAAGTGGATGCCTTATCCTTCATCTGGAAAAACATAACAGTATATGCCTTTCCTCCACTGCCTCTCCTCCCCAAGGTATTCCTAAAGGTCAGACAAGAGAAGCCAAAAATGATACTGATTGCCCCAGACTGGCCACGCCAGCATTGGTACCCACTCCTAAAGACCTTGTCTCAAGGTCCAGCCTGGACATTGCCTCAAATTCCTCACTTACTGACCCAACAAAACAATCGGATCCTGCACAGCCAACTCAGGACCTTTAAATATGGCAGCATGGCAGATAATTTAGCCATTCAGAACACTCCTCTCTCCAAAGCTGTGATGGATGTTATTTTGGAGGCCAGGAGGCCCAGTACCAGAAAATCTTATGCAGAAAAATGGAAGAGATTCTGTGCTTGGAACCAGGCAGAAGGAATTGACACATTTGTACCAAATATTCCTCAGATTTTACAATACTTAACTGAGATGCTGGACAAAGGCTTATCTTTTTCATCAATTAAGATCCATGCCTCTGCCATTTCAGCCCATTACAATAGGAACCACCTATCTTTTCTCATCCTTTAATAAGGCAGTACCTCAGAGGGGCCAAAAACATAAGACCTCCAAGGAAAGCACCAATACCTGCATGGGACCTCAATTATGTCTTGGAAAAACTCACACTGCCTCCTTTTGAGCCAGCCTCAACAGCTGATATAAAATTCTTATCCTGGAAAACAGCTCTGCTCCTAGCGATAACCTCTGCAAGATGAGTCTTTGAGTTACAGGCACTCATGGCTGTGGAACCTTTTATCATTTTCCATCCAGGCAGGGTTTCTCTGAGGACAAACCCCACATTTATGCCTAAGGTGGTGTCCAGTGTGGCCCTTAACCAAACCATTCACTTGCCTACCTTTTATCCAAACCCACAAAACAAGGGTGAGAGACTTCTGCATTCTTTGGACATGCACAGACAGCTACGCTTCTACTTGGACAGAACTAAAGCTTTCAGAAAGACTGAGCAACTTTTAGTGACATATGCTGCAGGATCACAAGGAAAGGCTATCTCAAAACAGACTATTTCAAAATGGATAGGCCATTCCATTCATTTCTGCTATTCACAACATGGCAAATCAGTGCCTAAGGGCATTAGGCCACATTCAACCAGAGCAGCAACCACTTCAGCAGCCTTCCTCAGAGGAGTACCAACCAAAGACATCTTAGAGGCTGCAACTTGGAGTTCAGTGCACACTTTTACAAAGCACTACCACTTACCTCTCTACTCTAAATCCAGAGCAGGCTTTGCCACTGCAGTTCTGCAGGGCCTTACAGCCTCTCCTAATCCTATTTAGCCTCAACCACCCATCCTCAGCTTTGGGATTCAACCCAAGAGTAATGACTGCAACAGTGAAACACGATGAACATAGTACAGTTGTGTACCTACCATAAATGTAGATGTTCGAGTGTATTCACTGTTGCAGTCCAGGTTACCCTCCCACCACCCCCCTTTCTTTTTGCTGGGTCTTATTGGCACTTCTCTATTCTATACTACCTATGTGGTGTATTTGCTTGTAGATGAAGGAAATGATTACCTTAGTGCATGCATGTTTATTGGCATAATTTTTAGCCTACCCTTTTGGGGGGCACCTGACATCTGGGGCAAGAAAAACTGATGAAAATGGCGTCGGCTGCATCTTTTGTACCCCTGGCGCACTGACGTCAGGGAAGAGGTGACCGCAACCAACGCCAGACCAAGACTTTGGAATTCAGGCCGACTGCGGGTAGCCTGCCAGCAGGATAACCCAAGAGTAATGACTGCAACAATGAATATACTCTAACATCTACATTTATGGTTGGTACACAACTGTACTTTATTTCTGAAATGTTTCATCATCTATTTTCAAATGCTGTATATTGTATTGCTCATCTTTTTTATATAACTTGAATTCTGCAATTGTACTAGACTATTTCTCCTTCGATTCCTACTGAAGATGGGCTCTGCCTACCAGGGCAAATCTGGTCAAAAAAGCTATGTATTTAAGTAGTTTGCACATGGAAAAAATACATACCCCCCCACACACACATATGTGTATGTTCAAAAATAGCTTATAATGCACATCATACAGTGATATAAGAACATTTTGATTTAAATGCTGCAGTCCTTCACCAGTTCAGCATTCGGGCGTAGTCACAGTACTACTTTTATAACACATTTTTTTCTTTTTCAGGAACGTTCTTAAAATTATAATCCTTGGGCAGCTGGTGTCTCTCTTAATATGTGGCACTGGTGTCACCAGTCAGTACATGGCAGGCAACTACAAGGTGAACACACCGATGCTACAAAGTTTCCTCAACTACTGTCTTCTTCTTCTTGTGTACACAACAATACTGGCTTTTAGAAAGGGTATGTCCTGTGTTAAACCTGTCTTTAACCAAATGTACAAGATATTTCCCATACTTATTGATAGTAATGGTTGATATTATACTTTTATTTTCTCATGTTGTGCTAGAGTTCATATAATGACCAATTTATCTATGTAAACAGATCATTTTTCTTGAAATGCATGTCTAATGAGTTGATATTTAGAATATTAAAGCATGTATAGAATTGTAAGGCAAATGAGGCCAAACACAGTATAGCAGATGATGGATGGTATCAAATCAAAGACATTGTTTTCTATTAAATGTTCATCTCCAAAGTCAGGAGTGACACCGAGGAGGCCTATGAGAATCTGATTTTTGAATCGGAATAGCAGCCTACATGTGAACAGATTCACAGGATTTTTAAATTTCTGGTATTATGCAAAAATACATCCCTTCTTTCATTATTAATGACCGAGTTTATGAAGTATGAGATGTGTGCTGATTTTGTGACTCACATAGCCAACTTCTATAATTCAAAATATTCCCTTTAAGAAGGGTACCACAGTATTCTGTGGCTCTGAAGAGCTGACTTCTAGCATTATTTAAGCATGGTTTACTTTCTAAGCAGAACACTTGTAGAACAATAGATGATTTGTTTTGTTTGTTTCATAGAAGTGTTTGAATCATTCAGAAAACAACTGAAGGGCAGACTGATCACGCCACTAAAATCTAGAGAGGAAAAATATATATAATTGGGCATCAACTTATTTTATATAATGATTGAATAACCTTTACCCCAGGGCCTTCACCTTTTCTTAAAGACTTTAATGGGATTATGACTATTGTGCCTGTTAATCTGCCCATCACACTGTAACAATATATGTATGATGTGTATTTTTTTAATATTTATTTTTTTTAACAGGGTTGGAAGATTCATCCAAATACCATTTTAAATCATTAATCTGAGTTTATGGAACTTGAGTTGGCATCATAGATGCCCAAACTGATGGTTAGTAAGGTGCTACTACTATTACAAGCACAGCACAGAAGTGGAAAACCAATTTACTTTTGCCTGAAATAAGGGAAGGGGTTTAGAAAACAGAGTTTCACTTTTAAATTCTACAGATCTGAGGCTTACATTGATTATTTATACTTTCTTGACAAAGTTAGTCCCATTAGACCAATGGTCTCTTTTTCGGGGGGGTGGGGACCTGAGGTGGTACTCATACTGATGAAGGGAAATTTGGCCAGGGCTCTTGTGAACTTCCTCTGTACTTTTTAGTAAGTGCAATGATATCTTTTACATCCACCTGAGCTACCACCAACTCAGACAGATGAGGCCTCAGAACATTTGTGAGTCTTGCCCGGAGAAGATCTTTGTCTGAGGAAAATCTGCATCATGAAGCTGTTCTGGTATTCTCATTTTTAAACTTCTGTCTGCCAAGATCCACTCTTAATGAATACAAATCCTCATGCTTTTGGTCACTGTTAGGGTGACCAAGCTGACATCTCAACATTCTAGGGTTTCTGAATAAAGTCATACTCCATAATCATGGTTTAACTTGGTATGGAAAGAATCAGGACCTAAGCTAAAATTATTTCTCGGGTGTACAAGTTATACAAGTTACTGATATTTGAACACCTAGCCTGATAAGGGAAAGGTAACTTTTAGGCTCATTAGTAGTTACTAGGTTTCAAGTCAGGGACCACTAAGGAGTTAGCCAGATTTCCCAATTGACCTAGGGCACTGTCTAGTCACATGGTAGGCACTTAGAACAGGAGGTACTCAAATTCTGGACTACAGGAAGTAATATGATAACAGCTTAATCTCCTGTGCTAACCATCATACTCTGAGTGAGTGATATTAGGTTCATAATGGTTAAGATGTTTACCTTACAGACACCAGGTGCAGGGCTTGATTCTCACATGGGGTAATTCACTAGGGTTAAAATGGCCCCCAAGGGCAGTTAGGCTAGTATTAACCTATAAACCTGTAAGGTATCTTGGCCTGGATAAGCCTGACCTTTTTATTTATTGACATTTGTTAACCAGGTTTGTCCAACTGTCCTTGTGGCCCATTTTCAGTGGATACCAGAGGAGAAAAGTTCCAGTAGTACATTTTTAAACAAGTACAATTTTAAACAATTTTGATATAATAGCAGTTATAGCAAAAAGATTCACATATGTTGGGTTACATGCAAGTTGCATTAAAAAGAAGCTTAGTAACATAATTTTACATTGATATAGTTCAATAGGTTAACAATACATTTTTTTTGTTTGTATAAAATTATGCAAATGCATAGTAGACACATTGGAGAGAGGGGTGTAATTGAGGTACTAAGTATAGACCTTTTGAGGGTACATAATGGGAAGGAAGACTAGGTGGGGTCTTGGCAAGGGCAGGTCCTGGAATTGAGAAAATAAGCTTTTAGTTCATTTTTAAAGTGTGAGGTGTGGGAGATTGAACGTAAGTCAAGGAGAAGTTTGTTCCAAGCATGGGCAAGGGAGTGTTTGTAGAGTAGTTTGCCTACTGAGCTTTTTGTGTGGTAGACATCAAGTAATTGTTGGTTAGTAGTATGGAGGGTCCGGGATGGGATATAGATGGTGACTATGGAGACTAAGGAAGATAGAGATGGACAGAAGGAGGTTTTATAAAGAATAGACTGTAGCATATGAAATTGATAAGATAGCAGAAACTGGGGAAGTTCAAGCCATTGTAGAGAGTTTAAAGAAATGCAGTGGTGTTAGTTGTATGGGGAGTTGGTAATGAATCTATTTACTATTTACTATGAATTTATGTTAAAGGGACATGGACTGCATAACTACTACCTGAAAATGAACACTAGTTTTATGTATGTCTTTTACCTTAGGCCAAAGGCAAGTCAAAAACATGCCTTTAGTGTTTTAATTAGGAAAGTTAGAAAAGTACAGTACATACATAATATAACGTTTGGGGAGACACTCACAAGAAAAATATAATTGTGTACAACAGCTTTTAGACCGAATAATCTTTTGATCTCTGGCTAAGACTGGAATAGAATTTTCTTAGATAATTTCCCATGATTAAGCTGGAATAACGTTTTATTCTTTGTCTTTGAAATTTGATGACTTAGCATTAGAAAAGAAAAAATAATTTATTCAGTATTATTAAATCCTTCCATACTCCTGTTCATAAGGTAGCAAACACCACCCCCCACAAACAGTCTAGACAGACTTGACCCCAGTGCATAATTTTTCTGATAGATGGCATAACTGTGTTGGGTGTACTTTGCTATATTTATGTTTTTCCACATCTCTTCTCCCTTCAAGTTTCCAAGCAAGGTTGACAGTGGGCAGCCATCCAATGATCAGCTCGTGGATTTGTAGTATCCGTATCAAATTCTGTTTCTCTTTTCAAGAGCCCTTCTACACTGGCATGAAGTTCCATCATTGAAACTGGATTGTGTTGTAGAACTGTAACTCTCACAAAGTAGTTTGCCAGTTTGACTCCTTGTTTAATGGAGTCACGTAACAGGGGTTATGGACAATGGTCACTGTCATTTTCTTTACTTGTAGTAACACGCATTTAAAAGCGCAACTGCAGTAGATGTTGAATTGTATTATTGCTGCTGTCATTATAACTTCTGGTTAAAATGTAACCTAAATGAACATTTTGATTTGAAAATTTACTTAGAATAGTAATCTCTTTATAAATGTTGCTTTGAAAAGTTGTTACTGCCTCTTGGCTGGGGTCATGGCTGAAAATGGACTTTGGACCAGTTCACTTAACTGGCTAACAAAGTTGAATAATAAATGAACAAACTTACGATGTCTTTAATTTACTCATAGCCCACTTTACAAGGTCCAGAGCCTGTGTGTGTGTGTGCGAGATGAGTAACTACTGCCCTTTAGTGAGGGACACGCTTTATTTAATACCCTTTAATTCCCAGAAATACCTTCTCTTGCCATTTGATTGTAGGGACACGCTATGCCTGGATGGCTTCATCCAAACAACATCATGTTTAATGCTGTACTCATCCACCCACTGCCCAAGGTAAGAGTCTTCTCTCATTCTTGAGTAGCTGGTACTAACTGTGACCACCAAATCTGCCATTCTATATGGCATGTGATAGACCATGACATCATCCATGTTGCTAAGGCCAAAGGATGCATGCTGTACTTCCAGACATCAAATGATAACATTGTAAGATCAATGGAGCATTTTTCATTACTAATTGCATCTTAGTAAAGTCATGTAATCCAGATAGTATAACAAAGGCTTGACTGCTTCTTATTTTTGAAGTCAAGGGCTATTACCAGTAGTTTGTAGTCTGATTTTAAGTTTTCTGGTACTGAAGCCTTCCTAGTCACTCTACAAACTCATCTGTTCTAGACATGGGGTTGGCATCTGCCAGTGTGTGTGGATAGTGAGCTTCAGTCAGTCTGTGTACAAACTCATCTGTTCTAGACATGGGGTTGGCATCTGCCAGTGTGTGGATAGTGAGCTTCAGACAGTCTGTGTACAAACTCATCTGTTCTAGACATGGGGTTGGCATCTGCTAGTGTGTGTGGATAGTGAGCTTCAGACAGTCTGTGTACAAACTCATCTGTTCTAGACATTGGGGTTGGCATCTGCCAGTGTGTGTGGATAGTGAGCTTCAGACAGTCTGTCTACAAACTCATCTGTTCTAGACATGGGGTTGGCATCTGCCAGTGTGTGGATAGTGAGCTTCAGACAGTCTGTGTACAGCTTGTGGCTGCCATTCATTTTAGTAGCTAATACTATTAGTGATGACCACTGACTGTTAAATTCTTTGCTAATTGCCATATTTATCATTTTGTGTAGTTTCTGCCTCTTTTTAGACCTTACATTTGTAGGGGTCCTGTTAGAAGCCCCTATTTTAATTTTTTCTCTTCACATCATGCTTGACCAACTTGGAGCAGCTTTGTTTACCCATGAATAAGTTTGTAGCTATGGTAACAGGCCCAAAGTTGATGAAATGTTACAAACAATGTAGTACCCTCTATGCATGCAATGAGTCACTGCAAATAATTAGAGCTAAAGCTTCTCATTCATTGAAGAGTTTGAGCATAACTACATGAAACAAGCTGAGTTTTTTTGCATCCTGACAGCAGCTTGACTGCGTAATTAACATTGCTCACCTTTCTGAAGTGGTGACTTCGCCCTTCCGTACTGCATGAAGCTTATTGTTTGGGACAGGGATAGGTGCCCCCCCTTTTGCTTGACTGCATATTCTCAGAATCATAGTAGACTTTATTTTGCTGCTTTGTCTTGGTTATGTGCTTTGACTATTTCATACTGCTCTCATGGATAGCTAATTAGTTCTGATGTGAAATTTGTACCCTGGTCTGCAAGAACTTTCAAGGGCAATGTCATTCAAAGTATGTATTATCTTCTCTGCATTATTGTAGGAGAGAGCACCTCTGTCAAGGTACTTGGCAACATAGTCATATCCATGATAAATTTCATACTTGTACTCTTGGAGTGCTAACTGCACCACTACGTTTTAATTTATTCAATTAAGTGACCTGATCCTCGGACCCCTTTCAGCCATAACCCAGGCCACAAGGGACGGATACATACTAGCTATATCTAGATATTTTGGACTAGCCAAATCAGCTAGCATAGTTTTGAAGGAAGAGGAAATCAGAGTACCCAGAGAAACCACAGACACATGGGGACAGCATGCAAAATCAATTCATCAGCGACTCAATATCAGTCTTGAACCCTTGACCCTGGTGTTGTGAGATAGCTGTTTAGCACTGACACACACACTGTACTGTTTATGGTTACCGTCTGCAATGATTCATCCCTTATAAGAAAAGTCATCCAGTGGACATAATTTCGTCTTCTGCAATATCCACTCACTAGAATTGTTCACATGCCACATACTTTGCAATGAGGCTAGTATAAATTCTGCATAAACTACCAATTGGTACACTTTATGACTAAGGGACATAAAATGGAATATTGTTAGAGATTACTGAAGTGCCCCCATAATATGTCCTTGGGAAGAATCATCTGCCAGACCACTTCCATTCCTAGCTATTCCTTAGGAGACCATTACCTGTAGTTCTAGGGCATCAGAAACTCACTTGGCTAACTTGAGCTGAAAATATATATATGTTATTTTCATCTTGCCATGCAGTTCTAGACAATCTAAACCTGCCAGCACCACAATGGCAGATTTTTACTAATTTAAATTTTTCCTAACCCTAGATATGCTGACGTGATCTTGTTTTGTTGTAAAGCTGCTCCTTGTCTATTAAGCACTTTGTTGTCAGATCACAGTCTCATTACTTACAATGAAAGGAATGAGAAATGATGTCAGATTTGAAAATCTTCAGTAAAAATGTCTGACTTTTTGGCAGTGACCTTTACATATGTGTTCCCAACATATGTTACACCATGATTGAAAAGTTCTTGCAAAAGGATAAAGAAAAAAATGAGAACTTAGTATATTTTGTGAGTCTCAGGTCTTATCTTCCTTCCCGGAGTCCAAATGAATGCCATATATTCTGGCTTGCAAAACTCAGCTAATTCATGACATTGCTCTCTGTGGTAATCAGGTTTATTTATATTTGGACTACAAAAGGCTTAACATATTTACACATGTAGGAAAGAGAGAAAATGCAGTTTTAAATGACTATACACAGTCAAATGTTGTCTTACTGCAATCTATTGTAAAATTACTTGCTTTATTATACTGTGCATTGCACATAGGTTGTGGCTCAGAAGGATATTTGAACCTGTCTGCCCACCCAGTTAATAAAGTATAAATCAAATCAAATAAAATAAGAGTTGCAAGGTTTGAGCCTGAATAATTTTGTGACCTCCGTGGGTGTGAAATAACCAATGGATATGAAGAAAAAAATGCAGGTGGGTTATAAGTAAACCATTAAATAAATAAGATGGAAGTAGAATATGGAGAATAAGAATCATTTATAGTAATGTAATACTTGTTTTTATGTGAGTTTTTGTGTATTGGGCATTATATGTTAGATTTTGTATATCAGACATTACTTCACTACATTTTGATCAGAAATAAAACACAATAATCATAACAAATACAAGATACACGATCGCTAGGCTTAAAAATGAAATGTTTCCTTCACTGTAACATTAACAGACATCCCCTCAATGGACATCTCCCTTTTGGTTGTAAAATTGACTCCATTTTAACCAAAGTCACTTTGTAAGACAGTGCTCCAGGCTGCTCCTGCAAAGGAACACTTTTGCCCATGCGGGCTTAGTGGCAAATTTATTTGTATTAAGAGCAAGAAAGAAAAAGAGGCAAGGGCAAGAAGAAATGGTAAAGACCGGTGTGTTACATGATCATATGAAGGTCTGGAGAGCCATCATTATGGAGGATTGACTTCAAATTAATGTATCCTTGCTATTTCTAGTACTATTTTTTATTTTTCATTTGTTAATGCAAGTCAAACTCTGGGCATTCTATACATACTTCTCAACCTCTTCATTTTATTTATTTATTTGACATTTGCTGACCAGGTTACTCCGACTGAGCCAAAGCCCTTTTTCAGTGGAAGCCTGGGGAGAAAAGCTCCACAAATAAGTATGAACATGTGCAATGAGAAAAGTATAACATAAATACTGACAAAAGCTGAGATACATAATAATAGTAAAAGTGATTAAAGATCATATCTAATGCATGGTTAATTTACATCATATCTAATACATGGTTAAATCTCAGAGTATTTACAATCAACGTTATAAATGATCTTCTGTACAATAATTAGAGGGTTGGATCCAGGTTCAATTTTTAGCTGCTTTACTAGTAAAGTATTAATGTAGACTAGACCTAGTTAGGTCAATGTTGATGCACAGTTAGGAGAGTAGATAGGAAAAAGAAAGGTTAGGAGAGGGAGAGGTGTATGGTAGGAGGAAAGTCAGTCAAGGTGGGTGGTTACAGTGACCGATCTAGGTTTTGTTTAGATAGTTTTTAGTAGCTGTTTTGAAATTATGGTGGTGATTGATGTTTCCAATGTCCAGTGGAAGCTTATTCCAAGATTGGGTCAGGGTGTAGCTGTAAAGGTTTTGTTCTATTTTAGTTTTAGGCTTGTAGATTGAAAGAAGGTTTTGTTCAGCATTAAGAAGAGATCTTGGTGGTGACTAGGGGGAGATGAGAGAGGAAATGCTGGGACAGAAGGAGGGCAGATACAGAATAGAAAGTGTTATTTGAAGCTGAGAGAGGAGTAGGCTGTGAGGAAGCTCTAGCCAGTTTAACGTTTTGAGAGCTAGGCAGTGGCGTGAGTAGCAGGGGTGATCTGCAATGAATTTAGCCACTTTGTTGTAGGTGGATTCTAGTTTTGATAGGAGGGTGGTTTGAAGATAGGTGAGGATTTGTGAGCCATAGTGTAGGCTGAGGAGAAGGTAGGCTTGGGATAGGGCAATATTTGGCTTTATTGGATAAGATTTTTATTTTATTCCTGTAAAGGAGTCCTAGTTTTTGGTGGGTTTTCTTAATATTGTTGAACGTGCAGGTCAAATTTCATTTGCTCATCAGTAATGACACAGAGTAGTTTGGTATGTGATTCCACAGTGATAGAAATGTTATTGTGGGATGTGAATGAGAGGGAAGATTTAAGATGTGTCCTGTTTTTAGGGATGAATAGCAGGAGTTTCGTCTTTTTTGGATTTAGTATTAAAAAGTATAACAGTACACAAAAAACTGGTAAAGAACAAACAGCTATAAAGTCCACACACTTGATTTAATCAAAGAATTTTTGAAGTGCTTTTCGTCTGCCAGAAAGCAAACTTCTTCAGAAATAATCACTTTACAAGCTCAAAACATTTAAATAGTCTCTTAAGGCAAACAAACGCGGGACAATTGGCTAATTAGTTGTTTAAAAACACATCCCCAAAAAAATATAAAGTAGAGTTGCTTGCTACTGAGATTTGTCTGCATACATCAACTGGACATAAGCTGATTTAAGTATATTTCCTTCATTTTATTGTGGTTGTTATAACTTGGACTGATTTTTCAGATCTAGCTCTGTTGAAACTGTCTTGTGTGTGTGTCTGAAGCTCTGCACTAGTTGTTAAACTGCTCTGAAATTCCTTTAAGTGTTAATTAGCTTGGGGGGTTTTCTGATGACACTAAAACCTGTGTTGGTTACATCTCTGGTAATCATTTTAAGTAGAGTTGCTTGCTACTGAGATTTGTCTGCATACATCAACTGGACATAAGCTGATTTAAGTATATTTCCTTCATTTTATTGTGGTTGTTATAACTTGGACTGATTTCTCAGATCTAGCTCTGTTGAAACTGTCTTGTGTGTGTGTCTGAAGCTCTGCACTAGTTGTTAAACTGCTCTGAAATTCCTTTAAGTGTTAATTAGCTTGGGGGTTTTCTGATAACACTAAAACCTGTGTTGGTTACATCTCTGGTAATCATTTTAAGTAGAGTTGCTTGCTACTGAGATTTGTCTGCATACATCAACTGGACATAAGCTGATTTAAGTATATTTCCTTCATTTTATTGTGGTTGTTATAACTTGGACTGATTTCTCAGATCTAGCTCTGTGTGGCTTTTGCAGTGCCCGCCCCACTGTAGATTTGATCTAGGACACTCCCCCAGTCCCTTCTCTTTACCGCATTCTCTCTAATAAACCCTTTCTGCACTTGCTTTTAGTCCTTTTTAATTTAATTACATTTTTTTCATACTGTGTGTGGACTAATATTGCTACATACTCAAGTGTGCCAGCTTGCACTGCATGTGAATTGTTTTTATAGCATTTACTGTCTGTTTTTTTCCTTGTCGCTGTAAAAAAAAAAAAAAAAAAAAAAAAAATCTCTTGTTTTCCTGCCTTACTGAACTAGAGTAGTCCAGTTTCAGAGTTGCTGATCCCTGGGCTTTGTTTTTAGTTCCTGTTAGTGATCCATTGCCTTATTAGGGAGGCGCGAGGTTTCTTTGCTTACCAGTGGGAGTGGGAAGCACTGAGCGGCCTTTTTGTCCGATTTGGTGAAGTTTCAGCCAGAAACTAGTAGTCCATTGGTCGTTTTGGGCCAATTCCTAGCTCCCTTCAGCCCCTGCTATAAAACACGCTAAACACGCATTTTCCAGCTTGTACCAACTCAGCACAGATCCTCGTGGTGGCCTGCAGAGTGATCCAAGCAGCAGAGAGCTAAAAGAGTGACTTTCTACCAGATATAAGTATTTTTGTGGCTTTCCCACAGTTATTAAGCTAGCGACTGCATTTCGCCTGTTTTACTGCTACTTTAAGTGATTTCTGCATTTTACACTGTTTATTGCACTTTAAGTTACTAATTGTTGCAAATTGTTTCTGTAGGCTACACACTAAAGTGCGCTAGCCGATTTACAGCATTTATAGCATTTACTGTCTGTTTTTTTCCTTGTCTCTGTAATAAAACAAAAAATCTCTTGTTTTCCCACCTTACTGAACTAGAGTAGTCCAGTTTCAGAGTTGCTGATCCCTGGGCTTTGCTTTTAGTTCCTGTTACTGATCCATTGCCTTATTAGGGAGGAGGGAAGTTTCTTTGCTTACCAGTGGGAGTGGGAAGCACTGAGCAGCCTTTCTGTCCGATTTGGTGAAGTTTCAGCCAGAAACTAGTAGTCCATTGGTCGTTTTGGGCCAATTCCTAGCTCCTTTCAGCCCCCTGCTATAAAACACGCTAAACACGCGTTTTCCAGCTTGTACCAACTCAGCACAGATCCTCGTGGTGGCCTGCAGAGTGATCCAAGCAGCAGAGAGCTAAAAGAGTGACTTTCTACCAGATATAAGTATTTTTGTGGCTTTCCCACTGTTATTTAAGCTAGCGACTGCATTTCGCCTGTTTTTTTGCTACTTTAAGTGATTTCTGCATTTTACACTGTTTATTGCACTTTAAGTTACTAATTGTTGCAAATTGTTTCTGTAGGCTACACACTAAAGTGCGCTAGCCGATTTACAGCATTTATAGCATTTACTGTCTGTTTTTTTTCCTTGTCTCTGTAATAAAACAAAAAAATCTCTTGTTTTCCCGCCTTACTGAACTAGAGTAGTCCAGTTTCAGAGTTGCTGATCCCTGGGCTTTGTTTTTAGTTCCTGTTACTGATCCATTGCCTTATTAGGAAGGAGGGAAGTTTCTTTGCTTACCAGTGGGAGTGGGAAGCACTGAGCGGCCTTTTTGTCTGATTTGGTGAAGTTTCAGCCAGAAACTAGTAGTCCATTGGTCGTTTTGGGCCAATTCCTAGCTCCCTTCAGCCCCCTGCTATAAAACACGCTAAATGCGTGTAAGCGCGATTTAGCGCGGAGTTACCACTGTTGCACACAAGAGTAGCGGCGGTTAAACAAGGTTAAACTATTTGGGCCATCTAAATTCCACTCTTCCAATTTTCCCTTAAAACTACCTTCCTCGAGCTGTACTGCTGATCTAACCAGCATATCCTATAACTGAAAAGTTCATCTCTACTTGATTCCCAAGTAGACTATTCTCTATCTGTAAAGCCTAGCACTTACTCCTACAGTACTTGCACCTTGATAAAGCACTCTTATTATAGATAGTACCCCACCAGCCTAAAACCCACTTCCCCGGAGTCCTTTGAAAGTCTCTTTATCTACTACTTCTAGTATGTCGAGGGATCAGTTGCTAGTGTCCTCTCCAGCTCAACTGGTGAACCTGGGAATATTGAGGCAATGTTACAACTGCCTCATGTACACAGACAATCCTCTCCTTCTCCCACAAAACACAAATACATGCAAGAGATGCAACTATACGGCCAAACTGGAGGCTGAGCTCTCTCAACATAGGACTGGCAAGACCAGACAGGAGGAGAAGGTAACCACACACAATACATACCCAGTCCCACATGGTACCATCACAACTTCAAATCATACACATACTCACACAAAGACATACTCGGAGGCTCTGATCAAAAATTTACCAAAACAGCAGAGGCCACCAAAGCAGACACCCAAACAACTACCACCTCACGACCCAACACATGCAACACATAGACCACACAGTCAGAGTGTCAAACAGTCACAGCCCTTAAGGCCAAACAAAATACCAGACACACTTGTCATTGGTGATTCCATAGTCAGACACACTGACGTCCCGCTCACCAGACTGAGTAAAGAGAAGGTCACAGTAAGATGCCTGTCGGGCGCTAGAATCCGCCACATAACGCAAGCACTCAGGTCTCTCAACAGCAGGTACAAGTACGACTCAGTCATTGTCCACGCTGGTGTCAACGACCTGAGACGTACCTCCTTGGACTACATGAAAAGGGACATCGAGGAGCTCTCTGATTATGTAGCCCAGGCAGGTATGACCCTGACCTTGAGCAGTATCCTACCTTCACCTAGAATGATGCCACAATACAGTGATGAGATGATCAGCTTTAATAATTGGCTTAAATTCTGGTGTCATTCAAAGGGGATCCAATGTCTGTCTGCCTGGGATGACATGCTGGACAAGCCACGCTGCTTCGCAAGGGACGGCTTGCACCTGTCACCCCTGGGCTTCCGGATATTGGCAAAGGCTCTTGCCACCCCCATAGTGCCTTTTTTAGGCAAGGCTCAAATTCTAAACCTACCACCCTAGAACACCAAAAAGGAAAAAAACTAAGGGTAATGCTGCACAATGCCAGAAGTCTCAATCTCAAGATGCACGCACTCGAGGCCCTTCTCAATATGGAGAACATCGATGTCTGTGCTGTGACAGAAACCTGGTTCAAGGCTCCTGAGAGCACCCCAGCACTAACAGGTTTCACCTCATATCATGCGTTCCGGCCCCAAAATCTGGACAACACCAAGAAAGGAGGGGGGGTGTCCATATTCATAAAGGACACCCACACCTCAAGGTTGGTGGCAACGCACGATGCATCGGAGACCATCCAGGTGCAATTAACCATAGGCAAGACTGCTCTGCAATTTGTAGCATGTTACAGGCCACCCTCTCAAACTCAGGAACCTCACATGGCCTTCCTGAAAACATTGGAGGGATAAATGTATCTCCAAACACCATCATACTAGGTGACTTCAACTACCCTAATATAGACTGGGAACACTACTCAAGCCCGAACACTCTAACCCAAAGATTCCTGGAGTTCATAAACTCAAATGCCATGGAACAACTAGTCACCATCCCCACAAGAGGAGAAAACATACTTGATCTCATCATCACGAACATGGGATCAAAATGTTCAACACCGAAGTATACCCCTCACTGGTGAGATCAGATCATAAACTAATCTCGCTGGAGGGCCTCATCCCGCCCCACCTGAAACAAAAAGACCACAGTGAAAAACTTCTCAAAAGCCGATTTCACACTTCTAAAAACTAGTGTGGTCTCCTTTAAGGCCCCTGAGCCAGTGGTAAACATTACTCAAACCGCTGAATCACTTACAAATGCCTTCTACCAGCACCTACAGGACTGCATGGATCAGGCAATCCCAAACAAAACTAAGACTCTCTGTACCAAAGGCAAGTGTCCAGTCTGGTGGACCCCAGCCATAAACAAGCTCTACAACAAAAGGAGGAAGCTACTACAAGATAGAGCAAAATCCTTGAAAGGTAAGACACCTTTGATCATTATAAGTAAAAAACTAAGAGCTCTCATAAAATCATCCAAGGCAAATTTTGAGAGAAAAATCGCCAAGGACTCTAAAGAGAATCATAAGGCCTTCTTTAGCTATGTTAGAAACCTAGGAGGAAACTCCCAGATATGCTCAGAATTAGTTCAAAATGATGTGAAAATTACTGAACCTACACACATTGCCAACATACTGGCTGACAGGTTCAGTGCAAACTCCCCCAAAGGAGAGATATCTATTCCAGAGGATTGTAGCCCCCAAACATCTCCAACGCCCAGGTGAGAACTGCCCTCACTAAGGCAAAAACACAGCATCCATGGGACCGGATGGTGTCCCCGGCTGTGTGCTTCATGAACTCAATGAGGAATTAAACCCACAGTTAGGACAGCTGTTTAATCTTAGCCTCACCTCAGGATACGTACCCAAGGAGTGGCGACGGCGACTGTGGTCCCCTTCATAAGGGCGGTGCCTCCACAGACTCTGGAAATTACCGCCCCATTAGCTTGACAAGCCTTATCTGCAAAGCCATGGAGAGGATCATAATGGAACTCATAAATAAAGACATAGGGAACTTGCAGACTTTGGATCCAACCCAGTTTGGCTTTGTCAAAGGCAGATCCTGCCTCTTAAACTTGGTTGACTTTTTCGAGACAGTCACCAAGGCCATTGATGAGGGAAAGGCAGTCCATACAGCCTACCTAGACCTGGCAAAGGCCTTCGACACAATACCCCACTCAGGTATCATCGAAAAACTCATCAGCTTGAATGTAAACCCATACATCACAAGATGGGTTGCAAACTGGCTAAGTGACAGAACCCACAGGGTCAGAGTTGCTGGAGCCATGTCAGACTCAAAGCCCGTCACAAGTGGTGTCCCACAGGGCTCAGTCCTGGGTCCACTCTTGTTCGGCATCTACTTTTCTGAAGTACAAGCAAACACACAGGAGGGTTATGGCTGACAAAGTTTGCAGATGACTGCAAACTGGGCGCCATAGTCGAAAACACATCTGACACAGATATCCTCCAGAAGGGCCTCACAGAAACTGATAACTGGTGCCAGAGCCATGGCCTGAAGTTAAACGCCAAAAAATGCATAGTCATACCCTTCGGGAAAAACAAGGTTACCCCTAGCTACCATATAGGTGGCAATCCACTGAGCACAGAAAAAGTCATCAGAGATCTGGGGACCCAGGTTGACAGTAGCCTTTCGTTTGACACTCATGTTGCTAAAGTAGTTAGGAAAACCTTCTATATCACCCACCTGATCATGAAGGGATTCACATCTAGATCAAGGGAGGTCATCGTCCCCCTGTACTCATCACTCATTAGATGTATGATTGAGTACAATGCCCGTTCGAATGTATCTGACCAGACACCTGCTGCAGCTTGAAAGGCCCCAAAAGTTCCTCACCAAAAGGATAAAGGGTCTCAAAAATATGTCTTATGCTGCCCGACTGAAAGAACTCCAGCTCTATTCAGTCTCATACCGCTTGCTCAGAGGTGACCTGTGCCTGACATATAAGGCCATGTCAAACCCAGATTTGATGAATATGCTTCACCTCAAAAAATCTAGATCCCTCAGAACCACAAGGGCGGTAGACTTAAACCTTGACACGGTTATAAATAGAATGTGCTGGAGGGACAGATTCATCACCCAGAGACTCCCTATGCTGTGGAACAAAATCCCGGTACATGTGAGGCAGAGCACCTCTCTGGCCTTGTTAAAGAGGAATCTTGACCAATGGATGGGAGATTGCAGATATACCCCAGGGATTACTTCAGTGTCACTGCTTGACAGAGGCACAGCAAAATGATAGGCATAGTTTTTATTCAAACTAAAGGGGTGGCGAAAGCCACATAACTATGGGCTAGGCTTATAAATGCCCTTGGGCAGATAGCCTAGTATGAACCTATGAACCTATATGTAAAAATAAAAATAACTTTTAAAATTTAAATACAAATAAAACTATATATTACTAACCAAGTACACAAAGTGCAACCACAGTATTTATATAGCCTTTATGACAATGGGCTTCTCTCATTATTACCTCTGTAAGCTCTTACGTTTTAAAATGCTACTTATAGAGCATGACTCATTAAGGCCAGGGGCATTACAAGCATACAACCTTATTTACCATTTTAGTTCTAACTCATCAACTTTAAAAGAAACAGGGCCACCTCTAATGTCATGCTTAATACTATCTATGACTTAGAATTTAAAATTATGATACATGTTCGAGTAAATATGTTTGGCTAATGCATTGTCAAGCTTGTTGCACCTTATAGCATAAAGGTGCTCATACATTCTATCTCAGAGTCTACGCTCCGTTTTCCCTACATAGAATGCAGTACAATGCATACACCTAGCCAAATGTTTGTTTTTGGATTTAGTATTAGTTCTTGGGTCAGTTCTCAATAGATTAGAAGGATGTCTGGGTTGTAAAATTTAAGTCAGAGAGGGCATCTGCTATGGTAATAACAATGGAGTCATCTGCATACTGAACGAGTGATGACTGTGGGCAGGATGTAGTCAACTGATTGGTGACTATATTAATTAGTAATGGGCCAAGGATTGATCCTTGAGGAACACCCATCTTTACTGGTAGAGCAGGACAGATAGTAGAAAGCCATTTAACAGATTGAAGTTGACTGTTAAGGTAACTAGTGATCCAGGAAATTGTGGAGGGGGATAGGTTGAGTTCAGAGAGTTTGAGTAAGAGGAGGGGCTGGGAGACGGTGTCAAAAGCCTTGGAGAGATCAAGAAACAGATGAGACCAGTTTGTTTTGGTCTCTAACTTGTGATAATGGTATTAATGAAGGAAATTAGGGCAGTGGAGGTGCTATGTTTAGGGTGAAAGCCATGTTGAGTGGGGGTAAGTAGGCTCTTTTTTAAGAGGTATTGAAGGATTTGTTTGTGCACACATTTTTCCAGAATTTTAGAAAGAGGGGATAGAATTGCAATGGGTCTGAAATTGGAAAGTTCAGAGGAGTTACCTCCTTTCTGAATGGGTAAAGTGTAGAATTGTTTAATGCTAGAAATCTGGACAAAGCCTGACAAAATGGGGGACAAGGGCTTACAAATAGGGACAGATTTTAAATATTGTTCTTATAAACTTTAGAAAGTTGCTAGTGTAATGAGGTTTATGTTAACATACCTTTTCTGAAGGATTTGAAGTCTGAAACTCAAATGTACATCATCATTTAGTGGCTTAAGTCCTCAGATCATCACAGTGATTTGCCAGAAAACCCAAACTTTCAGTAACAGACCAACAATATGAGGCAAAAATCTGTACAGTTGAGAGGTATGGTTCTGTATCCATTTTCATCTTCACCCTTAGGAGTACCAAGCAAGATGAAACTATAGTAATAATGAAAAAGTACGAATTATGTTAGAGGTGAATGCCACTATTGTTATGCAAAGATTATTTTTATTTCCTTTTCATTAAACATTCCAACCATGTTATTTACATAGTTTAAAGCAGTATATGTACTCGTGCCCCTATTCTCTTCCCCTTCATAATATAAATCTCAATGAGATTAGGAAAATGGAACAAAAAGCTGATATGGAATTCTGTTTAGCAGGATAAAGATAACTGAAGGTGAGTTGAGTGGTAGTAGGATAAGTCGATAAAGGTAACTAAGGGTGTGTTGAGTGCTGGTAGGATAACGAGTCAATAAAGATAACGGAGGGTGAGTTGAGTGGTAGTAGGATAATGAGTTGATAAGGATAACTGAGGGTGATTTGAGTGGTAGGATAATGAGTCTCGACTAACAGGGAGGGTTGTGATACATTATCTACGTAAGTGTGCAAAAGAGGAAATATATTCTTTTTTTATATGACACTGCCATTACTAAAACATTTACTTATTGCTGCTTTGAAAGCGGAGGAGGAGAAGGATCTTTTGAAAACTGAGTGAAGCAGTTGTCACATGCTTATCACTGTCAAGATTCCTTTGGTCTTGAAACACTGGGTCCTTTTGGATGGTGACACTAATAACTTGCCACAATAGACAGCAGTCAGCACTTTTAAGCACGGAACTGCAGATACAGTTGGTGAAGGTGTAGGACAGTATTTTCAAGACCTGCTATTCTGTGAGTGCATGATGTAGCAGTCATACATGTTATATCAAATTGCACAGTACCACATAAAGAACAGTAATAATGTAGCATATTTATCAAAATTAGAGAAACGTGTTAGAATATAAATAAAATCATGTGTGTATTTCCTGCAAAACAAAGTATTTCCCTTCCTCACAGGCAATTCTGCCTTGAAGTTGATATATTTAGTAAGCAGGGCAATGGGTTCACTGCCCCATGTCTGAGGGATAAAATTCCTCTACACAAAGATTTCCATATAAAGTCCACAGGTTAACTATGGTGTGAGCTTTCTTTCAAGTTTTTAGTAAATGTGTCACATTTTTACCCATATGTGTGGTGTCATATTCATGAGGTTGCAAGCCCTCTCTTACCTGAATTGCCTACTGTTGGCTGGAGTGATTGTGCTTTCTTGGGGGGGGGGGGTGCGCTTGTCTTGGACTTTGAACTTTTGCAACTTGAATTGCTTCGAGTCTGTAATGTTTAAAGAGCTGGGTGTGTGGTAAAACAAGTGTAAAATAACATTTTAACTATACTGTAAGCTCTCTCCCTTGCTGTTAGTAAATATTCCACATTTTGACCATATGTTCCATCTAATGAGACATAGTATAGTATTCCACATTCTGAAGGTGGAGGGTTGACTATGGCTGTAGTTCTTTAACTATCTTGCTACGGATGTTATAGTAATGTCAAACCGTACCAAACTGTCTGAAAATAAAGAAGCTTCAGCTTAAGAATGTGAGCTTTAGTAACTAAATCTGCAAATTATTAGCCTTCTGCTGGGACTTGTTCACAGACAGTTCTAACAACATTCAGAAAATTATAACTAGATCATTTAAAATCCAACACATCTAAAAAAATAAATCATGGAATGGGTTATTATGATCAGCCTCTTCATTTGAGTGCTACCTATACCTCCCAATTGTCCCTATTTGTTGCAGAATATCCCTGATTTTGCTTCAGATGATTGCTCTGTCCCTTATAAGATTTTTGATTTTTCTGATATATCATTCATAATTATAATCAGTAAAGCCAGTCTTTAGAGTTTTATACTTGTTGTTCAAAAAGTGCATTTTAATGCAAAACTTGTTCATTAACTTTTTAATGAATTTAAGGGTAATACTTAAAATTGTTCCCCATTTTATTGCCTCAGCTTTGTTCAGAACATTTGATCAAATAAGTTGAGAGGCATGGTGCTACACCAAAACATTCATATCTAAATTATTTCTATTGGCATTATTTCGGAAAACCAGAAACAGAGTACTAGGAGGTTCATGTTGTTGCATTTGCTTAGTACAGCTTTTGTTTTTCAGTTCTGTTTTCCTTGGAGGGGGCTTGAATTCTAATGTGTTTATTTGCAGTCTCAGCACCTCAACAGGTAGAATGCTCTCTGTTGATGCAGTAGGCTGTGGGTTCTATTCACTTGTCAGGCATTTTGGCTTAAGTTTTTTGCAATATTGACACTGCAGTGTAGTATAAAGGGATGCTGCACTCATGGCTGTGTTGTCATTTGGATAAAATGTTAAACTGAGACCCCATTTGCATAAGTTAGTGGTAGCTCAGGTGGATGTAAAAGATCACATGGCACTTGTCAAAAAGAGCAGGAGAAATTCCCTGTTGTCCTGCCAAATTTCCCTTAGTATAAATACCACCCCTGCTCTTACCTGAAAAGAGGATTTTGGGCCTAGTGGGACTAACCTAGTCAATAAAAAGTATGTATGATTAAATAATTAAATTATGGTTGCTACTACATATCAGTTATTTCATTATTATCTTTGTACTCTATTTTAATGTATCAGAATCATTAAGAGGTTATGGTTGACCTAGCTCAATGGATCTGACACTGTAAAATGATCTTGAAGGTTTTTTTTTCCCCAGAATTCACTTAAAGCCACCATTACACAGGTCTTGCTAAACATAAGGAAATCATCTCTATACCTTTCATATTATTTGAATTGCTATAATAGTAGTCAAAGGCACAGTTTCTGGAGCCTGTTTTCATCTTGTTTGCTTGAATTACTCTGATTTGTATACTCAGAGCAGTTCTTACCTCTTTAACAGTAGTTGGAAATACTCAACCAAATACTTGATTAACTACATGGAGGCTTCCAATTTTTAGTCCAAGTTCTGAGAAACCCACTCCTTCATTCTTCCTCATGTATCAAAACTACCATCCAGGATCAGAGCCTACTCTAGCATCTAATTCAAAAGAATCTGCCAAAATGCATTTAAACTGCTTTGCTATTCACCAGTGTCTACAGTGTGAAAAGTTTAATCTTGAACACTGGGAAATTGTGCTATATTTAAGAATATTTTTCTTACAGTGCAGCACATAACAAAATAAGTCTGAGTTTTTGTTCTTGAATTTGGTTAATTTCTCCTTCTACTCCGGCACAAATGTCTTTGTGTGTAATATTTTCCCCACCTCTTTTGTCTTAGTGGCTGTAGCCTTGACTTGTTGCATTGTAGAATACCAACACTTGAGGATGACAGATTTGTTTTTCTGTGTTGTGAACACTGCCAGCATTAATAACCACATTCAGATACATGCCATCATTGACAGGATTGATAAGATGGTGGTGTGCTCTATTTTTTCATTGGGAAATGGTCTTTCATTTTTACCTGTGTATTATGGGTGAGTTAACATGTATCATGCATTCTGTACTTTAATGGTATGCTGTTTTGGTGATGTTCTTCGTGTTTCACTGTTGCAGTCATTACATTTGGGTAATCTGCTGGCAGGTTGCCGTCAGTTGGCCTGAATAACAGTCTTGGGTCCTGCGTTGGTTGCTGTCTCCTCTTCCATGACGTCAGGTCATCAGGGGTATAAAACATGCAGCTGATGCCATTTTATTCAGTCTTTCTTGCCGCGCGGTGCCACACAGCCCCTGATACCCGCTACTTTTGAGTCGCAGGCCTCTACCGAGACCCATTTGGAGTCCGGTATGCTGCGAGATTCTCACAGTATTGAACCCACGGATATCTCTCCCTTGGATGGGTCCAGAGCCGCTGAGCAGGCACCGGCTTCTGAGGGTGTTTTCAGGCCTCAACATTTTTATATTAAACCGATGCCAGCCTCAAAAGCAAGGTCAAAAACATCTTCTATGTCTAAAAAACCAATGCATGAGCCACGTGCTCAGGCCCCAATGCCCAAAAATAGATGATCAAAATGGCTGAGGATTTAATTACCTTCATCAGGCCCCCCCCGCTAAGAGGCCTAGGCAAGGCACTGATTATGAATCTTCAGATCAGGTTTCCATTTCTTCTGATTCCTCTTCTGATCAGGAATTTTCAATTCCACCCTATGAGGATTCTGATGCAGAGGAATCCATCCCATCTGCATCTCCTCCTGAAGATTACTCTTTTGGAGAGACTTTGCATACTTTAAGGGAACATTTTCACTGGGAGAGTCAGGATTTCTCTGAAACAAAAAAGAGGCTTAGGGATTTTCTTCTTCCTCAGCATAGGACTTTGGCAATACCTCCTGTTTTAGACATTATTGATTATGTGTTTTCGGAATCGAGCATGGCTCCTGATTCCCTACCTCCGGCTTCTAGTAAGCCAGACAGATATCATAGGGTTCCTGACTCCCACAAATTTCTATTCAAAAATCCTGCTGCTGATCCTGAGACTATTTCTCAGGGTCCCAAGGGTGTAAAGGCCTCTACAGCCCAAACTCCTACCCCCTCTGATACAGATTCCAGGGTGCTGGATAGATGAGGAAAGAAGGTTTATACATCTGCAACCTTGGCAATCAGAGCCTTAAACTGCCAGTTTCATATGCTAAAATATCAACAGCATATTATGGGCTTACTGAAGCAGAAAATGATGTTGATTTCTGATTGTGTGGAAAATAGACTTACAGGAATTATTGCATTCAGCAGAACAGGTTGGAACGCATACTTTGCAATGTGGTTTTGATTCCTTGGAGGCCTCTTGCAGGGCCACTGTTACTGGATCTGTGATTAGAAGACATGCTTGGCTCAAGGAGCAAAATCTGCTTGATCATGTTAAAGCTAAATTGTTGGATGCCCCCTTGCAGCATGATACTCTGTTTGGTAATAAGGCAGAAGAGGTTTTAAAGCTAAATCTATGCAAACTGTAAAAGATTTCTTGCAAGTGCAGCTGCCTAGGTTCAGTAGACACTGGCCTACTAAAAACTGGTCCTTTCCTGTGTCCAACAGAGCCACTCACGGCAAATCCAGGCACTCAAAAGGCTGCAGATACCAATCACAGGGGTCTTACAGGTCAAATCAGTGAGGTGTCTCCACCTTCAAATCTGGAGGAAACAAAGCACAACCCTATAGTAAGCAGTCTCAATGACTTTCCTCTACCATCACCAAGCACCTATCTTTTGGCAGCCCCCTTGGAGGGAAAACTAGCACTTCATGCTCAAAATTGGCAGTTAATTACCCAGGACAAGTGGGTATTAAACATAGTATCCCAGAGGTACAGATTTAATTTCCATACTTTGCCAATTCCAAATGCATGGCCAGATCTGCCACAAAACCAGTGGGCAGAGGCCCAGAAACAAGTTATGTCCCTCATGGATATGGGGGCTATTCAACCGGTACCAGAAAAGGAAAAAGGACAAGGTTTTTATTCAAGACTTTTCCTGGTACCTAGAAAAGACAATTCATGGTGTCCAATACTGGACTTATCGATTTTGAACACGTTCCTGGACATCCCCTTTGGGAAAAAACATGTACCCGTGAATTACTTCATAGGTGGCAGTACACTAAACACCGAAAGTGTGATAAGAGACTTAGGGACACAGGTGGACAGTGGTCTCACCTTCAATAACCACATTGCCACAACAGTCAGGAAATCCTTCTATGTGGCACACCTCATCACCAAGCACTTTTCATCCATAAAAAAGGAGGTCATTGTCCCACTGTACACATCCCTCATTAGACCCATTACAGAATACAACGCCTCATTTGGTATGTACCTCTCAAGACATCTGCAACCACTGGAAAGGCCGCAGAAATACCTCACTAAAAGAATCACAGGCCTAAAGCAGATGCCGTATGCTGACCGCCTTAAAAAAGACTCCAGCTATACTCTGTCACATATCATCTTCTCCGAGGCGATCTCTGCTTAACATACAAGGCCATGTCAAACCCAGAGCTGTTGGACATGCTACACTTAAAGAAATCCCAATCCTTCAGAGCCACACATTCCAGGGATCTAAACCTTGTCATCACAATAAACAAAACATGCTGGAGGGATAGGTTCCTGACCCAGAGCCTCCCCAGACTCTGGAATAGACTGCCCATACATGTCAAGCAGAGCACCTCTTTGGCCCTGTTCAAAAGGAACCTTGATGATTGGATGGGAGAAAGGAAATTCACCCCAGGGATCACGTCAGTCGCCTTGCTAGACAGGGGTCCAGGGAAGTAAATAGTGTGGGAAGAAATAGCCAGGGAATTGTTATGGCTAGGCTTCTATAGGCCCTAGGGTTGATATCCTAGTACCCAACCTATGAACATTCCAAAATTCAAAATGCTGATTTTACAACAACTAATGCCTATGCTAGGCAGGAATGCTTGGTTAGTAACTCTAGACTTAAGAGGCATACCTGCATATCCCAATAAGGGAATCCTGCAGAAGATACCTCCACTTCAAGCCAGGTTTTTTTGCATTACCAATTCTCTGCACTGCCCTTTGGCTTATCTACTGCGCCCAGGGTCTTTACAAAGTGTCTGGCACCAGTAATTGCATTTTGCAGACAAAGAAGCATACAAATTTATCCTTATCTGGATGACTGTCTCATTCAAGCAGAGGGACAAGGACACTCTTCTTCAACATCTGGCGTATGTAAAAAGGCTTCTAGCATGCCTAGGGTACACCATAAACGAAAAGAAATCACAACTGGTACCCTCTCAAATAATTACATTCTTGGGTGCAAGCTTGAATGCAACTGCCCAGATGGCTTACCTCACGCCAGACAAACAAAGGCAGCTGACAACATACTTCACACAAATAACCACACTCCTTCAAACCCCACAAACTGTTACTTCAAAAACAGGGAAGGTCCGCTGGCTATACCATAAAGGGATAATCCTCACCAGAAAATCCACCGATTGTGGAAAAATTGTGACCAAACACTCCAAGGCTATAAACAAACTTCAGAACCACTCGCCAGGAACAATTAGAAAAAATATTTAATCCAAACGTAGCAGTTAAAACACAACAGAGTCGGGATTGAGCGCGCTTTCATCTACAAACAATTCGACTTCATCAGAATCCACTGTACAAATTCATCAACTCCCTTAAATACGAAGTAAATTTTAAATTCATTGGTTGTTGACTTAATTGCCACTTGCAACTACATGTTATTTAAAGTCACAACATTATTTCTACCGTTCTTTTTTGTTCTTATCTTCCCTTTCAGTGAAGGTTTACATATATTTAAAAGAAACAGTATTATGAGACCCATACTCATTATTAACAAATAATAAATTATACAAAAAATTGTTTAAAAAAGGAAGATAAGAACAAAAAAGAACGGTAGAAATAATGTTGTGACTTTAAATAACATGTAGTTGCAAGTGGCAATTAAGTCAACAACCAATGAATTTAAAATTTACTTAGTATTTAAGGGAGTTGATGAATTTGTACAGTGGATTCTGATGAAGTCGAATTGTTTGTAGATAAAAGCGCGCTCAATCCCGACTCTGTTGTGTTTTAACTGCTACGTTTGGATTAAATATTTTTTCTAATTGTTCCTGGCGAGTGGTTCTGAAGTTTGTTTATAGCCTTGGAGTGTTTGGTCACAATTTTTCCACAATCGGTGGATTTTCTGGTGAGGATTATCCCTTTATGGTATAGCCAGCGGACCTTTCCTGTTTTTGAAGTAACAGTTTGTGGGGTTTGAAGGAGTGTGGTTATTTGTACTTTCCGCTTGCGATACGAGGGAAACCCTATGGAAGGTGAAAATTCATTATTGAGCCAATTGGTTAAATTAATACACAGTTATTCACAAGGCAATGGTTCCGGAGAGCTGTTACCAGATTCTGGTGACTCTATTCCTTGTGGCCAAGGTAACGGTGAGGGAAGTCGGAGACCGGAGATGACGTCACGGCCCACTATGAACGATAGTAACACAGCGTCTGGTAGCAGTAACGGTGAACAACCAAGGAATTCAACTAAAGAGAAAGGACTTAATGGTACGACAGCCTCTAAAAAAAAGGGGGCTTTTGAAATGTACAATAATGTTTTATTCGACGAGTGGTTGGATAAATCTTTTTCGTGGTCCATAAAAGAAACGGAAGATACACAAAAGGACAATAGCAGTTTTAAAGACAAATGTAAGCAGTTTGAAACTGAACTTTTTAAATATAGAAATGTATGTCTTGAAAACTGGTATCTCACGCAATGCGTTGAGAGAAACATAGTTCCAAAGGGACTGAGGCTTAGTAAGTACCCCAACAACATCAGGGGGAATGAACAATTGTTTAAAAGTATTTCGGACATTTTAAATGAGTGTGGAATTTCCATACTAAAGGCTATGATTAATAGTAATGTAGATATTATGCGTGACAGTAAAAAGAAAATAGACAAACTACAGCATGACATTAGCGGTGATTTGTTTTTCACTGTACACGAATATAAAGACATATACTGTAAGGTGTTACATGATGTTGATTATAATGCGAGTAAAAATTATAAAAGGAAGCTTGGGAAATTGGAACGTGATTTACGTGACTATAAAGAAGGTAGGGCCTACACGGACCCCAGTAAACATTATAAGAGAAAGTTTCCCTATGGTAATTTCGTTTACAACAGTAGGCGAGGGGGTGGGGGGAGATGGTTCGATTATGAATCTAGTAACAGTGATAATAGGTCTCATATTCAAGATGTTGAATCTATACACAATCATTTTAATGATGAACAAAATAATGTGGTAGGAATTGACGAATTAGATCATTTTGACCCTTTAGGAGAGAGCGAGGTGGGTCCACGGAGGTCGGAAAGGCTAAGGAAACAGGACAGACCCTCCTCCTATGCGGAAGTAACAGGGAAACATTACCAGAGAAAACAATACGGGGGGAAGGTATACAGATAGGAATTTGGAATTTAACTACTAATTCCCCTAACAATGGCACTAGGTTTATTCAGGAAGAATTATCCCTTGAAGAAAATTATACTCCTGAAAATAGAGTGATCGATACTTCCTATGACTCTCAACATTTAATAGAAAGACCTGAGCGACTAGATATGACTATGAATAATTTAAGCCCCCAGAGAGGATGTAAAGTAAGTAGTGAAAGGAATTTTCATATTTATAATTTTACAGATCTTGAGGTTACACCTGGTTATTTTAGCCTATTTTCAAAAGGTTTTTCATTCATACCAGTCAAAAAACCTAAAATTGAACAAATTCTGCTGGATATTAAGTTGTTCACAAGGAAATTGAATTTTAAATCTATATTCAAGAATGAGGGGTATGTGATGGGTAATACGCTTAAAAGAAGAAGTGTATTTAATCCGCCCTTACAACAGGAAATTCACCATTTCGAAACACATGTAACAAATATGGTGAGGGAAGGTTTTTGTAATAAAGATGGCATAAAGGAATATAGTAATCTGGAAAAAGATGAAATTGAAGTGTTAAAGATGTTACAAAAGAATATAAAAATCAGGATTATGAAACCCGATAAAGGGGGAGGGGTGGTTTTGATGGATGTATGGGATTACACGCAAAGGATGCTTGAAATTTTGAATACAGATGGGAGGTATCAAATTGCTTCCCGGAATGAAATGAATATAAGTTATAGGAAGATTGATTATTACTTGGAAGACAACCTTTTACAAGGTAGTATAGATTTAGAGTTATACAATTATTTGAAAGTATCCAAACCGGTGATTCCAGAGATTTTCGGGATCCCCAAAATACATAAGGACATCAATAATCCACCCCTTAGGCCGATTGTAACATCTCAATGTTCGAAAACACCATTTTTGTGGATACTAAGTTAAAACACTTCTATAACGAATACCCTCGTATACTTATCGATTCTTGGGATTTTTTGGATAAATTTAACACAGTTACATATTGTGAAGAACTTATTTTTATAACCATTGATGTGGTAGACCTATTTTCAGTCATACCACATGATATAGGTCTAACCTGGTTTGAACATATGTTAAGTAAATTCAGATTCCTTAATAATAATGATTTTGGATTAGTACTTGAAAACATGGAATTAGTGTTAAAAAATAATTTTATTTACTTTCAAGGGGATATTTACCATCAGAGAGGTGGGGTAGCAATGGGGTCGTCATGTGCCCCTATCTACGCAAACATCATTATGCTTTATTGGGAACTTGAATATTTGTTCAAATCTCAATTCTGGGAACATGTTGTAAAATACTTCCGATTTTTGGATGATATTTTTATTATTTGGAGTGGTACACAAGACCAGATACAGGAATTAATTGAATACCTACATACCACTACCGAATTTTTGAGGTTTACTTTTCAGCATGACTCAGAAATGGTTAATTATTTAGATGTTACAATAGTAAAAAATAAATTAAAAAAACATTTCGAGTCAAGGATTTTTAGAAAAAAGTGTTTTTCCAACTCATATGTACATTTTGGAAGTGACCATCCTTTATTTTTGAGAAGAAATATCATTAAAGGTCAGATGGTTAGAGCTTCACGGATGACAAGTGACAATGGTACGTGCATTGAGGAAATGGAAATCATAGAGAAATTATTTTTAGAGAGAGGGTATCCATCGAAACTTATTAAGAGTGTTAAGAAAGAAGTCCTGAAAAAGAGAATGAGTCACTTTCCACCATTACTAATTAGTAATGAAGTGGGTAGTGAAAGAAGAGTAGTGGATTTCAGGAAAAATCCAAATGACGGAATTAATGAAAATGGAATACCCAGGTTGACCCTAACTTATTATAAAGGAGTAAATTGGATACAAAAAGGTATTAATGAGATTTGGAAGGTTTTTTCGAAACTTAATACCAGTTGTGATGTTTTCCAGCAGACATTGAAGTTTAATTATAGGAAGAATATTAATTTTAAAAAACTTTTTGAGATTAAAAAAGTGGAAGGTACAGGTGGAGCACTACAAAAAATGGGGACGCACAAATGTGGGAGATGTGCGCAGTGTTCCTTTGTCCTTGGGGAAAACGAACTTATATTAAGAACTACAGGTGAAAGGCTTAGAAGTAAAGGGTATTATACTTGCCAAACCAAGGGGGTAGTATATCTAGCATATTGCTTGGCATGTAGTAAATACTACGTTGGTAAGACCGAACGTAGGTTAAAACAACGCATCTATGAACATATGAGGGATATCAATAGGGGTAACGACAACAATGCCTTGTATAGACATACTACTATATGTAAAAATACGAATATAAAATTCTGGGTTTTAGAGGAGGTCAAAGTCGGAGATCGGGGGGGTGATTGGCAATCCCTACTTGAGTATAGAGAACTAGTGTTGCAACTTAGGTTGGACGCTAGTGGTCCAAATGGGATGAATGACCATCTTTCTATTAAACCAGCACTGAAGATGCTGGCAATTAATCCCAAACTGGACTAACTCAATTTTTGTTAGTTTAAATGTTAACTTAGGTTTTTAAGTGAAGTAATTGGTTATGTATTTTATGTATTTTTTATTTTTATATTAACTTCAACATATGCATATACATGTTTGACATACACAAATTAATATATTTGGATTTTTTAAACAATTTTTTGTATAATTTATTATTTGTTAATAATGAGTATGGGTCTCATAATACTGTTTCTTTTAAATATATGTAAACCTTCACTGAAAGGGAAGATAAGAACAAAAAAGAACGGTAGAAATAATGTTGTGACTTTAAATAACATGTAGTTGCAAGTGGCAATTAAGTCAACAACCAATGAATTTAAAATTTACTTAGTATTTAAGGGAGTTGATGAATTTGTACAGTGGATTCTGATGAAGTCGAATTGTTTGTAGATGAAAGCACGTTCAATCCCGACTCTGTTGTGTTTTAACTGCTACGTTTGGATTAAATATTTTTTCTAATTGTTCCTGGCGAGTGGTTCTGAAGTTTGTTTATAGCCTTGGAGTGTTTGGTCACAATTTTTCCACAATCGGTGGATTTTCTGGTGAGGATTATCCCTTTATGGTATAGCCAGCGGATACTTCACACAAATGGCAACAAAAACCCAGTTATCTGCAAGACAAATTCTGCAGGCTTTGGGGTTCATGGCATCCTGCATTCTACTAATTCCATATGCGAGACTGCATATGAGGAAACTTCAGTGGTACCTAAAAAGTTTATGGAGTCAACATTGTCACAGTCTGGAAACAATTATTTCTCTCATTCCCTGCCTACAACAGGAGTTTGGTGGGCAGAGACATGTCACCAAAACAAGGGACTGTCATTCACTCTATCCCCTGCCACCCAACCCTAACTACAGATGTATCAGATTATGCTTGGGGGGCCCATCTGGCGGGGAGATGCATTCAGGGCAAATGGAGCCCAAACCAAATGCATCTGCATATCTACCAGAAAGAGATGCTAGCTGTTCAGAATGCTCTGACAGCCATCAAGGACTTGCTTCATCCAGGACAACTACTGATAAAGATGGACAACACCACAGTTATGTGGTACATAAACAAGCAGGGGGGTACACATTCTTACCCCTTTTGCAGACTAGCCATGACCTTGTGGAACACAGCTTTGACTTGCCAAATACATCTTAAAGCTCAATTCCTGCAAGAAAAACAAAATACTCTGGCAGACGACCTAAGCAGAAATCTTATGGACCTGCATGAATGGAAACTGGATCCACAAATCTTCAGCATGTTAACACAGAAATGGGGGAGCCCAGATATAGATCTATTTGCCTCTCCCCAAAATTATCAGTTGGACAAATTCTGCACAAGAACTCATCACAATAAAGCATGGAAAGTGGATGCCCTGTCCTTCAGTTGGAAAAACCTGTCAGTCTATGCCTTTCCCCCTCTGCCTCTACTCTCCAAGGTCTTACTAAAAGTCAGACAGGAAAAAACAAAAATGATCCTAGTTGCTCCGGACTGGCCTCGCTAGCACTGGTACCCACTTCTAAGGAATATGTCTCAACTTCTTCCATGGTACTTGCCTCAAATACCTCATCTACTGTCTCAGCAGAACAATCAAATTCTGCACACTCAGCTCCAAACTCTGAATCTTGCAGCATGGCTGATCAATTAATTATTCAATCAACACCTCTCAGTAAATCTGTGATGGATGTAATTTTGAAAGCCTGAAGGCCTAGTACTAGAAAATCTTATGCTGATAAATGGAAGAGATTCTGTGCTTGGAACCAAGCACAAGGAACAGAGACAGCAAAGCCCAATATTCCTCAGATTTTACAATATTTGACTGAGATGCTTGACAAGGGCCTGTCTTTTTCTTCAATAAAAATCCATGCCTCTGCTATCTCAGCTCATTACAACACAGAGCCTCCCCTTTTCTCATCCTCTGCTTAAACAGTATCTTAGAGGGGCCAGAAATTTAAGGCCTCCCAGAAGATCACCAACTCATGCATGGGACCTCAATTTTGTGCTGGAAAAGCTCACCCTGCCTCCTTTTTAACCAGCAGCTACTGTGGATATAAAATTTCTATCTTGGAAAACAGATTTTTTCTTGGCAGTCACTTCAGCAAGAAGGGTTTCAGAACTACAGGCTCTCATGGCTGTGGAGCCTTTTATAATATTTTACCCAGACAGGGTGTCCCTCCGGGCCAATCCTTCTTTTATGCCTAAGGTGGTATCCAGTGTGGCTCTTAACCAGACCATTCACCTGCCAACATTTTACCCAAATCCGCAGAACAAGGGGGAGCGGATTCTGCATTCATTGGACTTATACAGACAACTAAGATTCTACTTAAACAGGACCAAATCTCTAAGAAAGTCTGAGCAACTACTGGTAGCATTTGCTGCATGGTTAGAGGGAAAGACTATATCAAAGCAGACTATTTCTAAGTGGATAAGCCACTGCATTCTTTTCTGCTACTTGCACCATGGTAAACCTGTGCCCAAGGGGATCAGATCACATTCCAGCAGGGCTGCCTCTACTTCAGCAGCTTTTCTCAGAGGGGTTCCAACCAAAGACATTCTAGAAGCTGCTACTTGGAGCTCTATTCATACCTTCACAAAGCATTATCATTTGCCCCTCGTCTCCAAATCCAGGGCAGGCTTTGCCATTGCAGTTCTGCCGGGTTCTTATAGCCACTCCTAATGCTGTGTAGTTCCATCCTCCCATCCATAGCTTTGGGATTCTACCCAAATGTAATGACTGCAACAGTGAAACATGAAGAACATAGTACAGTTGTGTACACTTACCATAAATGTAGATGTTAGAGTGTATTCACTGTTGCAGTCCGGGTTACCTTTTCTTTCCTTCACTATACACTAAAGTCTTTGTGGTGTATTTGCTTTTAGATGAAGGTAAAGTTTATGTTGCTAAAAGTGCATTTATATATATTTTTCTGTTTATTTATATGTATATATATTTTTGCTTCCCATTTGGGGGGCACTTGACATCTGGGGCAAGTAAAAATGAATAATATGGCATCGGCTGCATGTTTTATACCCCTGACGACCTGACGTCATGGAAGAGGAGACAGCAACCGATGCAGGACCTAAGACTTTGTTATTCAGGCCGACTGAGGGCAACCTGCCAGCAGATAAACCAAATGTAATGGCTGCAACAGTGAACACACTCGAACATCTACATTTATGGTAATGTACACAACTGTACTTTTTTTTCCCCTTCATGTCCTACATGCTCTTCCAGCTAGCTACTGTGTTCCAATTATGCCTTGGCAAGAAAAGGAGCTCAGAGTCTCCTCTGAACTGCGTACATTATATCTGTCACTAAAATAGCCTGTATGGATCATGCTAAACGCATTAAAATACAAAGCAGTCTTGAGAAGGCCGCTGATGTAATGGGATTACTCCAGTACACTTCTAGTAGTTCCTAGAGTATTGAAGAGTTAACAGAAATTTTGTAGCACTATGCATGTTGGGATATACAAGGAAAGACATTATTTGAGTAAACTTGAAGATATTGATCATCCGCATGGCAAGATGCATATAGTGTTCCTTTCCTTACAGCATCACTACCAAATATTCATTATGCAGTGCTTTTCCAGTTTTGGTTATCTTTTTGGCAAAACAGTCTTTTTAACAATGGAAAATACAATTCTTGTCTCAAGCACAGCTAGTCAGCAGGGACTAAACTGTTGTTGCTGTTGACGAGAGGGTCACAACGTTAGCTCATCAAAATAAGTTGCATACCTCTACAGTAACCCCCTAAATACTTCAGACTGCCATATTGTCCTTAAATAGTTATACTTAAAAAAATGCAAAATCTAAAGAAAACAGATGTCTGTTAACATGACTTGCATTGTATACTCATAAACATATTAAATGATATTCCATGTGCATTATGCTTTTAGACATTTCCACCAAATTGTTTCAGCACAAACAGGTGCGTTTTGAACAACTCCGCCATATAATATAGCTACCTAGCTGTCTCCCAATGATATTTTCCCATTCTTGTTTTATTCATGTCAGTAATCTTCACTATTTATGGGTTATATCCAGTTTCACTGATGTTTCAGTAGTGATTTTTTACTTCAGTAGATAGTTGTATACAATGGGCGGCCACGGTGGTACAGCGGTTAGCGTTGTCACCTCACAGCAAGAGGTTTGCCGGTTTGATTCTCGGCTGGGGTGCCTTCTGTGCTGAGTCTGCATGTCCTCGCTGTGGTCACGTGGGTTTCCTCTGGGTGCTCCGGTTTCCTCCCACATCCCAAAGACATGCAGTAGGTGGATTGGACACACTAAATTGGCCCTAGGTGTCAGTGTTTGCGTGTGTGTGCCTTCTGTGGAAGGTTGGGCGCCGGGCTGGCAACTCGACACTGTAAAACTCCACTGCCAATCATGAGTGGACAGATGATCCGCTGTGGCGACCCCTAACCAGGAAAAAGCTGAAAGAAGAAGAAGAAGATAGTTGTATACAATGTGTATGCATGAAACTAATCTAATTCTATTGTGCATCTGAGAAATCTTTATATCTAATGTAATGGCAGACCTTGCTGTAATATTACTCTGAACTGTAGGAAATGCATCTCCCTGAGCTCCAGAATGGTTTTGAGGTCCTCTTGGAACTAGGCATAACCAAGAAAGTACAATTGTGCAAGAAAACTTACAGTAGCACTACATATTTGCATTATCACTGTTGTAGTAGCCTTAGCTGTCTGAGTTGCATCCTGCCTAGGATATAAAGGCTGGACAACTTTCGAAGCTTAAGGGCACCTTCCATGTGCCCAGACTATTGGTAGCTCAAGCAGAGCTGGAGAAAATCAACGGTTTGAGTTGAAAGTTGTTCAGAGTTTTCCTGCCAACTGAGGGAGGCTAGAGGCCTGAAAGAAGACAGTGCTAGGTAAGTTAAAATATCATGACCCTGGCAACAAAATCATTCAAAAATAAGGGGAGTGGAGGGAGGGAGTGGCATTTACTGTTATAAGTTTATTTGCTCAACTGTACTATAATGAACATAGTACACAACTGTACTGTGTTTATCATTTAATCATTGTTGCAGTAGCCGTAGTTACATGACTACCATAACTTGTACTGACTAGGAGAAGAACGTGTGTGGATCCAGGAGTCCTTGGAATATGGTTCTAGCAAAGCCTGCTCTAGACCTGAAAAAGGAATATAGTTTAGAGTGCTTTGTAAAAGTATGGACAAATGATCAAGATGCTGCCTCTGGAATACTTCAAGAATGCACTGCTTTCCAAAGAGCCACTGAAGAAGACAAGGCCCTAGTAGAGTCTGCCTTGATACTGCCTGGAATTGACTTATTCTGATGGCGAAAAACAAAATGAAATGGCATGTTCAACGACAGGTAATTGTCTGTTTTGACCCTGTTTGTCCTTCTCTCCTAATTTCATAAGAAATGAATAACTGGTCAGAATTTCTGAAAGTTTTAATTCTGTCATGACAGTATTTGAGTTGTCTGTGGAAATCCAGAGTAAGAAGGATCCATTCTCCATTATCTAAGGTTTTGGAAAGAAGACAGGGAGATGGATAGTTTGGCTCAAATTAAACTCTGATACCATTTTAGGCATAAATGAAGGATTCATTCTCAAGGAAACCCTGTCTTTGAGGAAAATGAGATGAGGCTGACTCACTATAAGAGATTTCAACTTCTTTACTTTTCTTGCAGAAGTCAGAGCAATCAATAACACTGTTATCCATGGCAGGAACCTCAAATCAGCTGGAATAGCTGATACAGATGGAACACTAGATAGTAGAAGAATCCAGAGGTATCCATTTTATAGGTGGCTAGATGTGTAACAAAACACTTTCAAAAACAGCTTAAAATGAGAGTACACTGAAAGATGTGTATCCGTGGGCAGACATACTGAAATGGCTCAAAACAAACCTTGATAGTGGAATAAAGAAGGCCAGAGGATAAAAGGTTTATATCTGAACATCGAAACGGCAACATTTCGAATCCCATTACATCGAACTGGTTACATCGAACCAACAAAATATCGAAAGGCTGTCAATGACAGCTTCCAATGGGGACATAACACAATAAGGATGTAGGCAGGGGGGCAAGCCCCCCTGCACCCCCCACTACTTAAATATACCAACTCCAAGATTGCGCTACAGTGTAGGAAATGGAAATCTTCCATTTCCGCACTATAGTGCACTGAAGTGCAATCTCCAGAGTGGAATGTTTAAGTGGCAGGGGGTCTGGGAGGTACAGGGGGTCTTGCCCCCTGCATATGTAGTACTTTGTTTTTAACATTCACTACACATTAGTGATTTTTGATGTTTTGATGTTTTCCGTTTCGATGTAAACATTTTGATATAACGTAATTTGACATTTTGCCATTTCGATATTCTGATATACACCCGAGGACAAAAACACACAAATATTATAGAACCAGAGAAGCATTAGCCTTAAAAGGGGTTTGGATCTTATTATGGCACCAATGAGAAAATATTTGCATCAGCATTTAATAGATGATTTTATCTAAGCAGGATTTCTTTACCTTATATAATGTGTGCTGAACTCCCTTAGGAAAACAAGTGCTTAAAAGGTTAAGATTCTATCACCCAGGCAATCTGTGGAAGATGTTTCAAGTTGGGGAGCATCAAACAACCCCTGACTGTGCGAGTAGGCCCACTCTATGAGGACTCTTGTGGCAATTGCCACTGGCCATTTCCAAAAGAAGGGTGAACCACTGCTGCCTGGACCAGAAGGGAGTTGTCACAAAGGTCTTACAGAGTCCTTATGAGTCTTTAGAATGACCCAGGATGTCATTAGAAAGGGTGGAAAGGCATATAAGAACATTCCCATCCAGGAAAAATGAACTGCTTCTGTTTTCTAGGCTACTCATAAGGAGTCTTAAGCAAAAAGTTACCAGTTTGTTGTGATTACAGGCAAACAACTGATGATTTTCCCACAAGTGGATCAAATTCTGGAAGCCCGCCCAATTTAATTTCTATCTATGATTGTTTGAACTGGTCCTGCTCTATTTGTTTGTCACAGTGTTTACTCTGACTGAAAGTAAAAAGCCTGTAAAATGAGATTGAACAGAACTTTTTTTATCCCAGACTACTATGAGTAATTTGTACAAAAGGTAAGATTTGTAAAGTGATGATTGTTTATGTATTATATCACTGTTGTGTAGTCTGTGATCACTTGTGAAGGTCCAGGGGACCACAGATGATTGAGAGAGTTGAGTGCATTTATTACTGCAAGTATCTCCTTGATGTTTAAATGTTTGAGCCTTTTTGTTCCCAAGACCTCTAACTTGTACCACTTAAGATGCAGCCCCCCCCAGCAAAATTTGACATATCTGTTGTACAGACTACAATGGAGCTGGAAGGTAGGATGAGAAACTTGGATTCAAATAAAAGTGGTTGCTCCTACAAAATATACCAAAAGTGGAAACTGAAAGGTCAGATGTATTGATGTTGAGACTAGAAAGATTTTTGGTACCACTAAATTTTTTTTATTAAATATTTTATAGGGAGTCTGGCTAGAAGAGTCTTGTGAATCATAGATGCTACAAATCATATAATGCTGAGAAATTCCTATGCCAAAGTGCTGGACTGAGTGGAAAAGACTCGGGAAGTGGATCTGTAAATAGATTTTCTTTGTCCTATGGAGAAAAAATTTAATGGATGTATCCAGGAGATTTTTGAATGTTCTCCAGGAATTCCAGTCTGTTAAGATCTCTTAATCAACTAAGGGATTCCTGACACTTTGAAATAGACTCTGCAGATACAAACAAATATTTTAAATCAGGAAAAAATTGAATACCTTGTAGTCTGTAATAGCCTATCTTTGGAGCTAGATACTTTGAGAATACCCTTGGTATAGTTGATTACCCTTTGGGTTATCAACTAAACCCGTGGTATAGTTGATACCCAATGGGTAATGCAGAGAACTGAAAGTATAATCCAGGCACAGAAACCTTAAAAAGAAAACATTTGAAAATTCTGACTCTAGGGCTGTGCTCTTTTAAATACAAGATTACCAAAAGACTGAAAATGGAATTTAGAGGTAACAGGTTGTGAACTGCGGTGGTGCTGCTGCGGTAGCATTGTTGCCTTACAGCAAGACGTTGTGCCGTTCGATTCTCAGCTAGAACGTCTTCTGTGTGGAAACATGCGTGAATGGGCATACCTTCGTTGAAGGTTGTGCGTCAGGGCTGGCAAACTCTGCACATAAAAAATCTACTGCCAGTCATTAGCGGACCGGAGTTCCGCTGTGGCGATCCCTAACCGGGAAAAGCCGAAAGACACAAACAAAGAGGGTAACAGGTTGTGAAGGGATAGCCTTTGGAAAATTGGAACTTTCATAAACTGGTAGAGGGAGGAAAGTTCCAGAACTGGTCTCCATGAAGCTTCTTTATTCGATACCAGAAACATCTTGGAATAAAAACATTTATTTGCAAGAGAAAGACAGAATGTGACATGTTCTTTTACCCTAGAGTCATCAGATGTTGAAAATCATTTGGAAAATAAGGAAGTTCGATCTGGATTTTGATAAGAAAATGAGGACTCCCACAGCCATCAGAACCCCCTCTTAGATCACTGTCAAAGAGAGAGAGAAATGGAGACCCAGAAACAGGGTAAGATGTAGACTGCCAGATTGTGTTTGTGTGTGTGTGTGTGTGTGTGTGTGTGTGTGTGGGGGGTAGATAGTCAGTCTTATTGAACTGTTCTTGTTTCTGGAAGGCAAGCTTTCTTTTTTGAAGCTTCTTAGTTTGCTGTGTTGACTTTGCTTTTTTATAAAAAGGTGCTGAGGTAAGTGTAAAACCTTTAACAAACTTGAAGAAAGGCTGCCAAATCTGAGTCATCATTTGAATTCGTTTTCCTGTAGGAACTCCTCAGCAGTTGTCCCCCCCCCCCCCACAGAAAAACCCTCCCTATCCAAAGGACAATTGAACATTCCAGCTTTAACGCTATCAGGTAAATTTTGAGACCATGACCATGGAAACTTTCTCATAACAGTTCCAATAGCAGCTGCCCCAGAAGAGAGATCAACATAATCATAAACACACTTCAGAGTGTTTGACGAATGTATTTATACAAGATTCTTCCTCAGAAGAGGGAAACATGGCTATAATGTTCTTCATATTTTCAAATTATGCAAGTGAGAACTTTAGCATGTGAGCTTCACAATTAAGAATTCTAAAAAAAATTAGTGTGGGAGAAGTATGTGCACTTTTCCCCAAACCCATTGAAGGCTTTCCCAGCTTATTTAGTTGCAGCAGCATTCGCAAAGAAAACCACCGCAGTCAAATCTGAGAATAGAAAATAATAATTAAAAAAAATTGTAAGATTGAGGAGCCTTATACAATCTGTTTCCTTATGGGCTGTATGCCGTCTGTCTGACATGATATACAGTCTAATAAAAATATCCTCCAGTGCTGGAAACACAGGAGGAACAGGAGTGGGTTCAAGGAAATTCCAGTTGTACCGTAATATTTTTCAAAGATATTGTAATATTTTTATGTTCAGCTGAAACAGTTGGTCCATCCTGGGTGTGGTTCTGAAGAAGAAATTTCTATTAAGGGACTATCAGAAGAAATACTCTTCAGAATCAGAGTCAGACCTCTGTGGAGAGAAAATGTGTTGTTCCCTCTATCATTTCCGTGTTCATTACACTGGGATTCAATTGAAAATGAATAATTCCTCCTCCTCTTTAACAGTAAAACCAGAATGAGAGGGATCAAGAGGCTGAACTAAGTGACAAGTTAAGCCTAATAAATATGTTCTGTCTAAAGTAACCGAAACAGAGGAAGATACAGGTTTATCATTCTCTTTCTTTTTACCAGGAATTTCCATGGAAGCAGACTGACTCCTGTCTGGCATATCACTCCAGGAGGACAGGCATCACAATCTGGCTAGGTAGACATGTTTTCCCAGTGCCTTCCAATGAAACGGACGAGAGTGCGTCTCTTTTATTCCTGACTAGGGCACTCTGGCAGCCACCGAGAATGTGCCTAACCCTCAGTTCATGGTGGCTGAAGGGGCTACACCAGAGGGAACCAAAGTGTAAGATGAATGGTCTGAGGACTTAGAAATGGCCATACCATCACCAATCTGCAGCTGAAGGAAATCTGTAGCCCGCTGAAGGGGCAGAAGGTGTTTTTTTTTTCTCCTTTTTCTTTTCTTTTTGTGGCACTAAGAAGGAAGAACTGAGCAATCTAAATGGTGAAGCTGAAATTGAAGCTTGAAACCTGGTAAGATTGACAGCAACAGTTGGTAAAAGAGGTAAGTAACAAAAAAGTAGTGTTTTCCACCAACAAACCCAGAGAAAATATATACTTAACCCCAGACCCTAAAATTAATTTAAGAACATTTTTCAGTAGAAAAGCAAAAATAAATTGCAGTTTTAGCAAATTGTTTTACACAAAATTAAAAAGTAGCCATCTACTAAAATACCCTTTCCTAGCCTAAATTAAGTTACTTCCCATAAAAGGTTAATTTTCTGTAATTAAAAATGTGGAATGCCCACCCCCACACCCAATATATCTGCCCAGCCATGAAGAAACTCTATCCGACCGTCAATACTCAAAAGCTTGCAAAATGCATGCTCTTTAGTGTCAGGACAGCAGTGAAGGACTTTAGCCAAGACCATTCATTTTCTCCAGCTCTTCTTGAACTGTCAGTGGTCTTGGAGTAGAAGCTGGCTAGATGTTATATCCTAGCAGGCATGTAATCCATATGGATAAAGCTACAGCAGCAGTGATCAAATGATGAGCATTAGAGTATTTTTTTTGTTTCAGGTGACAAGTTCTGGAACATGTTTTTGAAATAAGGCTTGCATTTTCTCAAGAAGCAAAACATTTAATCTATAGAACAATGAGAAAGGCACTGTAGTTTGCCTAAAAACTAAGTATGCCTTGTGCCAAGAGGGAGACCAATATGGAATTATTTCTTTTAGTGAGGAACCTTGATTATTAGTTGCCTCTGTCCATTGGTAGCACAGAGGGCAGCCCTGGAGTAAATTTTCTGTTTCTCATTTGTAGATTCAAGTTGCTGTAGAGGGAGCTCCTAAATGCAATATCACATGGAGGCTTCAGTCTTCTAATTTTGATTATATGTGATTTGTAATATGGGGTCTAATTCAGAAAGTGTCACCACCAATGGTAAGGCCAAGCACTGGTTGCCTCTTTCTAATTCAGAGACAGGCCCACTTTAGTGATCCTACATGGACTTTAGGATCACAGTGGTGGGCCAACTCCTTGGCCAAGTGACATGCTATTGAGGCATTATGGGGGGGGGGGGAGACCAGTGCTAATTAGCCATGTGCTTTTACCTAGAAATGCCTGCAGTAAGGCAGGTGAATAGCTGTGCAGTTGCTTGGCTGCTTAAGTTAGCTTGGCCAGTTGAGTTTATTAACTCAGCCAAAAGTTCATGTTCATGCCGGGCGAGACTGTGTAAGAGGTAAGCACAATAGACTTCAGTGAACAGGTAGTGGAACAGGGTGTGTGTGTGTGTGTCTGGTGTGTGTGTGTGTGTCTGGTGTGTGTGTGTCTGGTGTGTGTGTGTCTGTGTGTGTGTGTGTGTGTGTGTGTGTGTGTGTGTGTGTCTGTGTGTGTGTGTCTGGTGTGTGTGTGTCTGTGTGTGTGTGTGTGTGTGTGTGTGTGTGTGTGTGTGTGTGTGTGTGTGTGTGTGTGTGTGTGTCTGTGTGTGTGTGTGTGTGTGTGTGTGTCTGGTGTGTGTGTGTCTGGTGTGTGTGTGTCTGGTGTGTGTGTGTCTGGTGTGTGTGTGTCTGGTGTGTGTGTGTCTGGTGTGTGTGTGTCTGGTGTGTGTGTGTGTGTGTGTGTGTGTGTGTTTGTGTCTGGTGTGTTTGTGTGTGTTTGTGTGTTTGTGTCTGGTGGGTGTGTGTGTCTGGTGTGTTTGTGTGTGTTTGTGTGTTTGTGTCTGGTGTGTGTTTGTGTCTGGTGGGTGTGTGTGTCTGGTGGGTGTGTGTGTCTGGTGGGTGTGTGTGTCTGGTGGGTGTGTGTCTGTGTCTGGTGTGTGTGTCTGTGTGTGTGTGTGTGTGTGTGTGTGTGTGTGTGTGTGTGTGTCCACGGCTGCATGTGTGAGTGTATGCAGAGGGATGATTATCCTTGGGTGAGTGTGTGTGTGACTTGTGTGCTTACTTGGGTGGTCGCAGTAGGGGGGGTTAGTTATGGGTTTAGAGTTAGGTGTGTGTGTGTGTGTGTGTGTGTGTGTGTGTGTGTGTGTGTGTGTTAAGTTTAGAGCAGAAAGGGAAACTAATCTGCTTAGGGATAAGCTGAAGTGGAAAAGAAAAGGGGAGTTAGGAGGATGGATAAGGAATAAAAAAGAGGAATTGGAAGGGTTGGGAAATGCCAAGTAATGATATGGGACTGATAGATGAGAATAATTTGTAGGTATTTCCAAATACTTATCCAAATAAAAATGATAAGAAATAATTAGAAAGGGGTATAAGGGTGATATGGGCTGGGGAAGGCCGGTCACAGAAGCAGTCCAATGAGGAAATAGAGATGCCAGAAAGCCCTGAGAAATATACATGAGAAAACATGAAAAACTTTACTATATTTAGGACAAAAGAGAGCAGGAGGCATGCAAGAGAAGGCAGAGATTACAACTACTGATTTTTATGATGTGGATCTAATGCACTCTAACACAAGGGGGACTTAAATAACTTGGAGAAAGAAAAGAGAGAGATAAAGATTTTAAAACCTAGTAGTGGTAGATGTGCAGCCCAAAAGGGTGGACACGAGAGAGATAAAAGAAAAGGTAGAAGGAAATCTTAGATAAATACTTGCCTGAAAAAGGAAAGGAAGTGGGGGAGGGAATAGGGTAGTCCTACAGGACTGAATGAAAGGTGAAGAGTACACCAGGGTACGAACTTTAACTAATTATGACAAATGAATGAGGGAGAAAGACTTGTGATAAGGGAGAAAATGGGTCAAAAATAATCAGCAGCAGAGTTTTAATAACTAAATTACATGCATGAACTTCGATTAATGATATAAGGGTAGATGCTTGCTTTCATATCTGAGTGTTTTGTATGGAATGCAAACACACACACACACACACACATACATACATATATATATATAAATATATATATATATATATATATATATATATATATATATATATATATATATATATAAATGTGTGTGTGGGTGTGTAAAATCTATAAAGTGCCTTAGTATGGAAGTATGAAAACAAGGCTCCACACAAACTGTAATATCCAAAAAGCAGGACACCAGGATCCAATCCACACAAACAACGTTTGAGAGCTTTCGTCTCTTGAATAGAAACTTCTTCAGAATAACACAGCATATTACCCAACAGCCTTTTATATGCTATTCCAACAAATTAGTCGTCATCATTAACTAATTAATAAAATAATGTCCTGAAAGGGCATAAACATTTAAAGAGCAACACACATATATATATATATATATATATATATATATATATATATATATATATATATATATATATATATTGCACTCTCAGTAAAAAAATAAAAAAAATGCGATTAAAAGCATATAAAAGATACTTTACAATTAAATATATCCTATAATAAGTTAAGAATAAAGCAACATATGTCAATATTTATGCATTTGAAAGTATATATGTATTTATTGTTTATTAGCATCCTACCCTAATAGTAGGTATTGATGACTGGCATATAACAAAAATTGTGCCTTGAGCCTGTGAACAGAGCTGATGGATACTGCACTATTAAGACCCGGTGCTTCAGTTGCATTCGTCCTAGTTTGCCATCTAAGCACAGCCATTTCTAGGTGAGTGGCCCTCCTTTCACCCATCCCATAACCTAACCTGCTCAGTAATAATGAATCTGAACCCATGTCTTTCATTGGTTACTATATGTCCTGCTAATGCATTTTTAACATCTTTCCTACTGATGCCCTAGTATTGTTGGTAAATTCTACTTCTGAATGCATTTTTAGTTGTACCAATGTAAAAACTCGGACATTGGGTACATAGGACGAGGTACACCACTCCTTCACTGCTGCAGGACACTTTCCCTCTTATAGTGCATCTCCCATAATTGGGAATACAAATCTCCTTGGCTTCAATGATATATTGGCATTGTAGGCAATAGCAGCATTTAATCATCCCTGCCCCTATATCAGGATCACATTTCTGCCTTTCCAACAGATTTTTGATGCTACATTCCTTTTCATATACAATGTTGGGAACAGGGCCTAACAACTGTGCCTGTTCTGCATCAATTCTAAAAATGTTCCAGTTATGTTCAATAATATTCCTGATGCTGTAAAAATGTGGATTAAACTTGAAAATAGCAGATTTCTTTATGGAAGGCTTTAGTCTCTTGATTTTCCTTGTTTGATAACCCTTCCCCTGTACCAAGAAGGGGAAAAATAGCCACTAGCTCTCTTATTTATTACCTCCTGAAGGATGCTGTTTAAATAATTATCTGGATAACCTCTATGTAGTAACTTCCCTTTAAGGGTCTCAATTTGCTCTATAAATTGATCATATTCAGATATCATCCTGACAAGCTGTACCTCTTGTCCTTTTACTAAAGCTTTCTTTTGGTGCAGGGGGTGGTAACTATCAAAATGTAGGAAGCTATTGGAGTAAGTGGGCTTGGGGAAAATAGTGGAGGTGAAATGTTTATTGACCACATAATTCGCCTCTGTAACACTAGTAGAATGTGTAAATTCAAGAAAATCTGTGCTGGTGTTCAGGAATTCAAGAAAGCCTTCTAGTTCTATCATATCACTCTTCCACAAAATGATGATGATATCCAGGTAACGACCGTAACATGTCCATGAGTTAGCGTAAGGACAATTAAAAATGATATATTTTTCCCAAAATGCCAGTACTATGTTCGCAAAGATGGGGGCACAGGTTGCCACCATTGCTACCCCCGTAACTTGTTTAAATAACTGCTGTTCAGAGGTAACAATGTTGGTATCTAACACTAGTTCCATTAGTGTGGGCACAGGCTGCCCCCATTGCTGCCCCCTTAACTTGTTTAAATAACTGCTGCTGGAAGGTAATAATGTTGGTATCTAACACATGGGGGCACAGGCTGCCTCCATTGCTACCCCCTTAATTTGTTTAAATAACTGCTGTTCGAAGGTAATAATGTTGGTATCTAACACTAGTTCCATAAGTGTTCTAATTGTTAAGATGGTGTTATGATTTAGGGTAGTGTACTGGGAAAGATATTGGTAAAACCAATCGATACCTGTGTCATGGGGTATGATCGAGAATAAGTCCCGAACATCAGTTGTGATAAAGATCAGATTATCAGTATACATATCTTTCATGATTTTAGATGGAAAATTCCAGGAGTCTTTAAGTAGCCAAGGGCAGTCCTTCAAAATATTTTTTTAATTTACTGTCTATGTATTTAGCAATGGGAAATGTTTTAGATGCCTGAGCATTCACAATGGGTCTAAATGGGGGGTCAACTAGGTCTTTGTGTAACTTGGGGACACCAAATATTGTTGGTATTTTAGGATGTTTAACAAGTACTGATGGTTCCTCCAGGTGGATTTGTTGGTTCATGAGCAATTCTTCCAGCATAACATCCAACTTGCTATAGCAAATGTTTTTCTCATTCAAACTAACTTCACAGTAGGTATCCCCATATAACAGGGTAAATGTTTTATTTATGTAGGAATTATAGTTCATGATAACCAGGCCACCGCCTTTGTCGGGTTTCATAACCCTTATTTTAGTATTGCCACAAATTTCTCTTAATAGTCCCTTTTCACTGTGTTCAAATTGTTACATTGTCTCCCTCTGTACCTGTTGAACAATTTCCTGATATCTTTTTCACATAATTTTTCAAAAGTTAATACTGAAGGATGCAAAGTTGGGTTGAAAATACTTGTTTTTTTATGAATGGTATACTCTGGGATGTTGGTGCTAGTTCCCTTGGATAAAAATTCAAAATTCAACTTCTTGGCAAAAAGTTTTAAATCAATTATGGTCTGATCTAATGAAGCTTTTTTATCAGGTACAAGCGTCAAACCTTTTTCAAACAAGTCTGCTACTTGACCATTAAATTCAAAACTGCTGTAGTTATATACTTTGAAATTGCCTCCACTATTCTGTAGTACAACCAAATTACAGTTAGATTTGGCGTTCAATATCGGTTCCCTCTCCCTGTCCATTTCCCCTTCATGTATGTGGGGTATTGTCGGTTGTAGTTGTAATAAGTATCCCCCCTCTGGTTCCTTAATCTCTCTGACCTCCTGAGGGGGGTGTTCTAAAGGGTCTGCGGTGTTATCATTATTCACAGCATTATTATTGTTAGTATTAGGTGCATCATACCCTTTTTCTCTATTACCACTTTGTGCCCCATAGGATGTAGCGGATATGCCCTGTGTTCCTCATACTCTTTCATCCCTTCTAAGTTTACTAATTTTCCTTTGTTTTAATTCAGCCACAGTGCTATCAATTTTAAGAAACATATTAAAATAATCAGACTTTTTGCTTTCAAATAAGTCCGTTTGGGTATTTTGATCCAATATGTTCATTTTACTAAGTAAATCAACCATTTTGTGGCCATTGTCCCTTATTAAACAGTTTAAAAGTTTTACAGCCATTTTTGTTAAAATGTTCAAGAAGTTGCAAGTGTAGAAGAGAGTCTCTTACCAGCCCTGTAGGGAACTTCCAGATCCGAAGGCCCTTAGGAATACGTTCTGTGTACACACATTCTCTCAGATAGCTGCTTTCCAATTGCAGCTTCTGATAGTCTGTGGTTAGTTTTTCAAGTTTAAAGATTTGTTCATTTATAGTCCCATGATTTTGTGCTGGTTGTTTTCTAGATTCACCCTGCCATTCTTTTTCAACCTCTAGCCATTGTGAAAGTGTATTGCAGACATAGGGCTCAACCTCTTCAGAGGCCAATCTGGAACACAGGCCCTAACATTGTGTGACAAACGGTCAAAATGTGGAACACCTTATTTTCACACTGCGTGAAACGTGCCATTGACGTGGAGCATGGTAGAACATCTGTAAAATTCAATAAGACAAACTTCTCAGATCCAAAACCTTTATTTTATAAACTGCAATACTATAACTACACCATAAGTAATTGAAACAGCACTTAATAAAAATCACATTTGCTACATTTTCTCAGCCATATTACAGGTCACACAAATGATTTTAGTTAGACCAAGTTAAACAGCATCATGTTATATGTAGACTCATTTGTATGCTGCTGTGGCTTTCTTGGCAGCCTCTAGACATGTTTTGGCAGCTTAACATCACAGCAGTCCAGTTCTTCATTCATTTTAACTGACAACAGAGAGAGTTCAATGTTTTTACACTCAGAGACTGACGCAGTTCAGTTTTCACTTACTGCACCATGCTAAATGCTCTTTCAGCTTGTGCATTTCAGTGTGGCAAGCAAGGTAGACTCATCATCACCTGCTTAAAGAGCGGCAGTTTCCCTTCAGTGCAAAGGTCCCTCAGAAGGTGTGCCTAGTACTTTGACACACATGAGTGGGGCCCATCTAGTGGGCTTGTCAGATTCCCCGTGTCCTCGATCTGATCTTGGGTAAACTCGTCGATTAATTGTTCAGCCTCAACATTCATTTTCACACACACCCAGACGGAAGCCAACATCCCTGACAAGTCCTGAAGAAATGTCCAATTTTTTGGCTGGGTTAATAAGTAATGCAGCATATTTCACAGCTCTTGGCACTCATAGAGGGGTTCTTTATGAATCCAAGGTATTGTTACTCTGCTTAAAGAAATTTTGGAAATTGTTGTTTCTTCATCTTTTTTTGTATGCCTTTTGATTAACTCTTGGGATTATTAAAGTATAACAACATTGAGTTAGCAGAAGTTAGCTGAAATGAATGTTTGCGTCCTTTATTGGAAGTTCTAAATTTTTTTGATAGGGGATGATAACCTTTGGATGATTCTAAAGAAGAGGTCCTGGAAGTATGCACTGTTGGGCCTAGCTGACGTTGAGGCTAACTACATGGTGGTGAAAGCATACCAGTATACAACACTGACAAGTGTCCAGGTAAGAGGCAACCTTTATATTCTGTATATTAAGTCCACCTGCATGACTGACAGGTTGCAGCAAATAAAGCTTATTGCTCTTTTTGTTTTTGTTTTGCTTGTATAGTTTTCATTTTGTAAGTAAGGACTTTTTTTAGTTGATACAACATTTTATGTGGTGTTTTATTTCATTGCGTTTTAAATTTTTCTTATAAAAAATTCCCCTAGTTTGATGGATAGGTGCTATAAAATCTGGAGGATAGAAACTGTAAGGGATATATTGTTTGTAGATCTAGGGATATTGCACCTAATGATGTGGTAATAAAGTACACTTTATTAATGGATTACTAGAAAGTACATATTGTTGATGGATTCCAGAAAAGTACACTTTTACCAGAAAGTACACTTTTACCAGAAAGTATACTTTAATGGATTCCAGAATCCATTAATAAAGTGTACTTTCTGGTCAAGATCTGTTCTGCAGTGGTTTCCCTGCTATCTGCTACTGAGGCACTTATTTTCTCTCAGATTCAATTTAATGAAAAGAATATCTTTACAGAACATAAATACGTAACCATGCACAGTAACCATGCACAAGAAAACCAATAGTAAACAAGATTCAATATCTCGGATAAAAATTGAAGTTGTGACAAATAGGTGAAACTATCTTCTTTGTTGGAATGATAGACATGTACTGGAATGTAGTGATGGATACACAGTTCATTGACTGTGTAAAGTGTAGCTGGAATGTTATAAGCCGATTATATGACCTATGCAGAAAGGAAGCTATGAGATAAATATAATTAATGCCAAACATTCGAGGCAACTGAAATTCAGGGCACAGAAGCATACAGTGCTACAGATGATTTTCTAATTTGTGCACATGGACCACATAAAATAAATAATTTGCAGACTATTAATCTGGGGACCTTAAAAGATGTTAAGCTTTAAGTGATAAATGCTAGTTGGAATGCTGTATTTGCCAAGCATAGATTGGGGGTCTAGCAGTACCAGGAATAGCAAATTTCTTATTGTTGTGTACAGGACGAGTTTGGTATACAGCTATTTAATGCAGTCTGAGTTTCAAATACAGATATGACATTCATTAGTAATTCAAATGTCAAGAGACATTGAACATGACTCGTCATCAGTGGTTTACAGCAGTGTATTCTTAAAGTGGTTCGTTTCCTGGTGGCAAAATATGATGTTCCAGGAGTTCACAGAATGAAGTTTTCGGCAACATGGTCTCGATCTTCTGTGTTTTGATGAAGTAGTCATTTCATTATTCAAAGTAACTATATATATATATATATATATATATATATATATATATATATATATATATATATATATATATATATATTATATATGGATTCCTATTACAAGAACGAAAGTTCACTACTTCGAACTTGCAATAGGAAGCCTCACTTCTGTGAAAGTTCACTTTAACGAAAGTGAACTTTTGAGTAAGTGCACTTCACCGAAAACGCAGCGGAGGACATAAAAAAAACAAGCTATGTCCTCCACTATGGTGCGATAGTCACGGACCTTGGGGTTAGGGCACGGGTTAGAGTAAGGGGATAGTTAGTAAAGCTATCCCCTTACCCTAACCCATGCCCTAACCCTAAGGTTCGTGACTATCACACCATAGTGGAGGACATTGCTATGTCCTTCACTGCGCTGAAGTACTCACGGACCTTAGGGTTAAGGCACTGGTCATAGTAAGGGGATAGCCCGTGCCCTAACCCTAAGGTCCGTGAGTACTGCACGGAAGTACAGTACGACACCCGTTTGTTGTACTGAACTTCACGTAAGTGCACTTTCGATTAAGTGTACTTTCGCTGCAGTGAGCATTCCATGCACTATTTCGAATTAGTGAAAATTCTGTCTAGTGTATGGAACCCATATATATGTATGTATATATATATATATATATATATATATATATATATATATATGTGTGTGTGTGTGTGTGTGTGTGTATATGTATGTATATATAGACAGATACAGCATTTGTGTGTGTGTGTGTGTGTGTGTGTGTGTATGTATATATGTGTTTGTGTGTGTGTGTGTATGTATATATATTCACGCATGTAAGCTTACTTGCTTTCAATGTAGCAGGTTGCTAGCATGCTGAAAAAGTCAACAATGTTTAGGCATCCCTACACTGCTAGCAAGTATCACTCTTCCAAACAGTAAATCATTTGTTTGCTACATACAATGCGTTCACTCTCTAGTTACCTGCTTAATCCAGTGCTTGTCTTTGATATTGTTGGGATTCTGCCTGTCTTTCTTGATATTGTTGGAAATGAGATGATGATATATCAAATGCTGACATTTAAAAAAAAGGGGAATTTAAAACCCAGTGAATGAAATTTGTAAATCGTATAGTTTAGTAATTAATTTACTTTGCAGACAGCCTTTATAAATACCTGCTGCCCTATGTACCTTGTGCAATATTTGTTATATGAATGCACTGGGTAGAACAAAGTGCTGATTTATTTGCTTGAATTGCTTTACTGTAGTCCTTTTTCTTCCTGTTGCTTTGTTTCCTTTCATATCTCTTCCCCTTTTTCTATGACAATACCAGGTGTGTAATACCATTTATCTTAAACTGCATATCCTCAAACAGCAGGTTATGGTATGTACAGAAGGGCAAATGAGTCTGTGAAGATACCAGGTATATAAAGCTACGCTGTGTAACCTCAAAAAACAGGTTATTTTATGCACAGAAGTGCAAATGATTTAAAAGATTAGTGGGAAAGTTTCTAAACCTTGACACCGTGTCATAGTGACAAAGTATGCCACAGTGACAAAGTGGTTAATTATAAGCTACCTGCTGCATAACCATTATTTATTTATAAATCTGGTATTTGTTCTGGGCCTGGGGCCTTTTTCAGACATGCCTCAGATGTAAGAGCACATGTAGAGCATTTCATGCAGAAATATTATATAAATACAGACTTAAGGTGGTACAAGGGTGAGATGTTCAATGTGTTACAGGCAGATTTACAACTTGTTACAGCCATTCTATGTACCTTAAGAAAATACAGCAACCAAAATGAGAACAGCATAAGTACCAGAGCCCAGTTAGACATAAACAGGACCTGAACAACACACTAGGCGCTGCATCTTAACAAAGCTATTTATAGATTCCACGTAATTTTCCCCACATGAAGAAAGACGTAGTAGATGCTAATTTGAGTATACATTGCCAACCAAGATGAGAGAGAGGACAAGAGAGCTAAAGTAACACAAAAATACACAGTTTATGTGCTGAGTGGGTAACTCCATTATCTGAAATGCTTGGGCCATGTTTTATCATGGGAGCTTTTGTCCAGTAGTAAATATTTACCTTGAGGTCCTAGCCCCTTAAAGTTTGTCCCCAGGATTTACTAATCTTCCGTGTAAGACTAGATTAGTCTTACACGGAAACGCCAGTCTAAGAGTATGATGGCAGTGTGCCTTGAATATTGAGGGCGCAATGCCTCAAGCTTACATGGAGCATGGACGAGTGTAGGGGGTGTGTCGGACTGCCTAGTAGTCCAAAAAACCACACCCCTGCACTGGCAAAACCCAAGAAATGTCGAGTTACATGAGCGAGTCTGCTCACATGTGTACATTGTAACACTACACTCCCCCATATGTTAAACCTGATACAAATTTAAAAATTAAAAGAAATTTTTTTTCTTTGTTTTATTTCAGATATAGCTGCCCGTATTTGCGCGTGTTTGCACGGGTTAGCCCATTGCTTAGCTACAGTTACCAGCTTAAACACCGAAGAGGATAATAAGAAAAATATATGCAAATTAAGCAAAATAGTGATAGCGTAGTGGTTAGAGCCTACACACAAAGAGGAGGCATTCCCAGTTAGAGTCCCACTACTGCACGTTCCATTTTCTGTTGGAAATCTGTATACAAAAATATTTCCTGACATTTATCATGTATAAGTTTTGTAAAAAGCATTCAAATGTTATATGTAGTAGTGAACGAATTATATATATATATATATATATATATATATATATATATATATATATATATATATGAAGGTGAAATGGTTATGCATTCTGAGGCATGAGTAACTTATTTTAAGCAATATAATGCACTGCTAAGCACATTTTAGCAGTATTTAGCATATTTAAAACCAATTGCTCGTAGCTGAGCACCGCGTTAACAAGTGCAATGTATTTGCGCGTAGCTGCGCACCGCGCTAACTAGCGCAACATCGAGCAACGTTGGGCAAAGTCAGGCAAAGTTGAGCAAAGTCTGCTAAACATGGCCACACCTCCTTTATTGTACCTTAACCATTCAGGTCTGGCCAGTAGGAAAATAAAAAGCAGTGACAGGGCTCGAACTCAGGGTACTGTGCACTATAGTCACAGTACATAACCACTAAGCCATGACAGCATTTCATAACCATGCACTTTCAACAGACACACATCTATCAAAGGAATATTACACATTGCCAACATCAGCTAAGCAGGTGTGCCTACAGCTGAGTTTTTTCAAAACTGGCCAATCACAAATAAGTGCGGGAAATGAGGCATATTTAAGCTCCACAGGTGGGAATACTTGCCATAACTGGTTGTAGCTCCCTTCTGCAGTCAGCATGGCCCGTGTTGGAGAAGGCACTCAATTTTGAGCTCAAAGCTGGGGCATTGAGGAGACCAAAGTAATGGTTTGGCTCCTTGTCCAAAATCATGAGGAAAGACTCCTGTGGGGCTAGTACCAGGGCACCCAATATAAAACGGAGGCCTGGAACAGTCTAGATCATGATCTCACCAGTGCCACTGGTGTTCCTCGGACTGGTGAGCAGGTCAGGCACCATTTTTCTGACTTGAAGCGACGTAAGGAGGATCAAGTGGACCAGTGGATCCAGGAGTCCCATGCAATGCCTATTGCCTCAGTACTGAGTAAGTAGCCATTGTATTAAGGAGTTAAGAATTGCTATGCTTGTCTATACTGTGGATAGGTATGTCTCAATATCACTGCATTTACTTCACAGCTGCAGGTGTCCGGGCTATGAATCATCAAGCCCATGAAGATAGGTTGCAAAGTCTGCATCATCAGGCAGGTTAGTAATTATTCTGCATGTACTGTTATATAAAATAAACGAGAGAGCCTTCAAAAAGTGTTTTAACCCAATAAATAAAGGTGTAATAATCCTTTAATAAATGTATAATTCCTGGAGTGCGTCTGTGTCATTTTCTTTGATATGTTGTACTGTTGCATTTTACAAATAGTACTGTTGTATTAAGCAGTGTTAACCCACACTTGGGTAGGCCCATATAATGTGGATGAATGGAGTGCCAGTAGCTTTTATGCATATTTACAGCCCTCAACTGTTGGTTCATGCCCAGCATGTACAGGTTAATCTGGCTCATGAGTAGCTTGGTATTGTGTTCCCCAGAAATGTCAGTGTGCTGCCAGAAATGTAGGGAGCTGTTAACATTTAACTGATACTTTCACCTGAACATATCTAGATAATTATATGAAAGTACAGCTGTCAGTGTACCATCTTAGCAGTAGTGTGTGTGAGCAACTCTCAAAATATGTAGCAGTAACATCTGCATCTTGGACAGTTTGTATGTAAGATGCAGCTCATGTATATAATGATCTAGCAAAATCCAATTGCACAATATAAGGACATTGGGTAGTGTAATAATACATGTAAGGGACATATAACTGCAGTTAATAGGAATGTAGTGAAAACTAGAAGGATATATAAGTTGTTAATTGAGCTATCCTTTTTCACCCTACTGTATGTGCATAAAAATGCAATTCCACACCTCAATCGGCATGTCTAATCTCAAAACATTTGTTGGGACATATGTCCTGTTGGTTTATAAATATTTGCATTTATTTCTATGTATGTGCCCTGTTAAAATACCACAATATTGGTGGCCTGTTGCCATCAATTTAACCTGCATGCTGTTGTAATGTCCACTATTGTTCTATATATGCATGTGTTATGCTTGCTTTTCAACTGTTGATAATCTGGTGTGTTGGGTTAATGGGAATACTTCTGCATGCTGTTATAACTAATTGGGAATGCTGTTGACTGTTACTAACCCATATCTTTATTAAACCCTCCAAAACATAGTTCATATGGGAAGGCTGGTCCCAGCGGACCCACCTGTCCCACCTCAGCTGGCCATGGCACCTGGCACCAGCAGGTCCGGTGCCCAGCCTGGGACCTCCTCCTCCATTGGCCCTTTGCCACCTTTGGGTGGAAGCGCTTCAGGGGTTGGGGCTCGCCCCCCCTATGCAAATGTGGCTGGAGGAAGGCCACCTAACACCCTTCGAACAGTCTGGGCTGTGGTGTGTAGAGAGATTGAATGTTCTGTTGCAGAACCTCTATGCCAGCTTGAAGCACGAGTGGCGCAACTCCCAGGTCAGCCTGCCCCTCCTACACAGCCCCCAGCACAGTCACCCTCTGGGCTGTGAAGGTGCAGTGGTCACTTCCTATGAGTGGGGACCTCAGACCCACTGTTTCCAACTGTGGGCTCATGGGCTTGCGATTTCCAAACATCCCTCCCCATCAAAGGTGTTCACCCACCACATGTGTCATATACCGCCCCTATATGCATCTTGTTTGTCTTGTCTGTTTACCTCCCTAACCTACCTCCCCAAATATACCTACTTCCCCTACCCCACATTCCACTCTCACCTGAAAAAAAAAGGGCAATCTGCTCCCCCCAAAACAATTATGCCCCATACATAGCTGCCCATTTTGCACACATGTCCACTAGACACACAAAATGTAATTTAATTGGCATTACAACATACTTTGTTGTCCTCACCCCTCTCTTGGGGGTTGAAGGTTTCATATCTACCTCCAAATTTATTCCATATGCACAGCTGTTGCTGTTAAAGAAATGGGCAGTAATGGACCTTCCCTACACCCGTCCTGTACATCCCGAGCTACTTTCCATACTGTCTTTCCCTCTTTGTGCCCCTTTTTCACCACTTTCCTATCTTCCCATTTTTCTTTTCTTTCAAAGAAATGAGCGCGGGGGTTAGCGGGAGTAAGCAATATTAAGCAGTAGTTAGCGGGTTTGTGCGAGTGTGCGCTTGTTTGCACTTAGCTAAGCATTGCTAAGCATCGCGCAAACCCATGCAAACCTGCTTATAACTGCTTAAAAGTGCCTTAGTCACTCTGTATGTGAGGGCCCTTGTTCTTCTCCGGAGCAAAATAAAACACCTCTGTCATTCTCGAACCCCAAACCTTCTACACACTACACAACATGAAGTACCACTAAGCCACAGTAGCTATACAACAAGTTGGTGCTGAAATAAATATATCATGCATCAGAATGAGTGAATGTAAAGGAAAAATAGGAATGCCATACCACACAACTTGTTCTGTGGATCTTTACCAACAGTTGTTGTGGGATTACATTTCATGACTGTGATAAGAGAAGCAGCCATTCTAGCAGGAAATAATGTTACACCATCACTTTACAACCCCACACAGTATTGCAGCAGGACAAACACTGGCATATCTGTTTAGGGCAGAGGCCATACCTCCCAACTGTCCCTAATTTTCAGGGATGTCCCTGATTTTGACACAAATTTTAGCTCTGTCCCTCTGAATCCCTCCTAAAACTACTGACTTTGGCCAGAAAGGTGGTGAATTACACTTAATGAATAATGACAATAATTAAGAGTTAGACACTTCTTTTACTTCAGAAAAGGTGTATTAATTCATATGCTCTGATTCTCTCAATGTTTCAACTTAATGGCACTAACATTTTAAAGGTGTCCCTGACTTTTTCTTTACTTTTCCCCGAGTCTGTTCAAATATGTACCTGAGTGTTTGAGAGGTCTGGCAGAGGCAGAAACACAGAGGCATGTCAGCCTTTCTGTTGTTACACACTGTGCAAATAGCTTTGGAAGGAATTTTGGAAGCATACCCTTATGTAAGAATACAACACTGAAATACAAATGGATGTACCCATGTACTGGTAGCAACCAACTGTAGCAGTGCCATTGCTCTAGTGCTGAAAAGACCTGTGTGGTGCACAGACAAAAAATAACAGGCTATTCTCTGGCTATCATGTGGATAGGTCCAAAGTTGGGAGTTACGCAGACAGACTACTTGCCTTGATAAACTAACATGTACACAGCAACCCTATAAGTCCAGCAAGATATAATCCACACAGTACTACTTACGCTCTCTGTACTTCTGCAACCCTACCCAAATGTAGAATATACCTGTGTGTGCAGGGTCTACCAAGGATGTAGGTAAGCATACTCACAGTACTGAAATGTGTCCAGTTTTTCTGAGCAGCTTGTGCTAATGTCAATACTAAAAAAGCACAAACTGTTTAGAACTGAGTAAATGAATATTCACAGTATAGCAGTTCACAAACAATTATTGTGCCAAAGGAGTACATCTCAATAACTAGCTTAGTATGGCTGTTAATTGTAAATGTTGAAAAGAAAGTACATCTTTCATGTATCTTGGGGTAGCATTTTGAGGGGTGAGTACATTTCTACACTGACAAGTGGGTACTGGAAGCAGCAACATTAGGTTCGAGTACAAAATGTAAATCTCTGGCTACACCCCTGGCTTCTGATATAAGAACTATACCAACCTTCTGTCTTAAACAATGATATCCACAGCAAACAAGGGATGATCTCCATCTTGGAAAGCTGAAAGGGCCACACCTACCTGAGTTAGCAATTTATAGTACTGGGTTGCTATGACAGTGATTACTGCAATTACTACACAGCAGGCTGCATGCAATTAGCAAGTGGTGGCCACTAATTGGTGCAGAGGCCATCACATGCTCATGTGCAAATACCTACAAAAGCAGGCTGCAATCTCTGCCAACAAACTCAATCACTCTATTGCAGAGACTGACAGAGAGAGAGAGAGAAAGAGAGACAGAGAAAAGAAAAAGAAATATCACCAAATCATACAAAGGAAAGGTATGTGGCACATATGTATTTACTGGCATGTAGTAGATGTTACTGAAGATTAGTCTACATAATGTGAACCATTCATATGTTGGCAGCAGTACAGATTTATGCATAGATGTTCTGCTTAACTACTGCTATGGACAATGCAGTGTGTACCTGTGGGCAGTGGGACATACCTGTGAAATGTGTAGCTCAGCATTAAATGTCAAAGAAATTATCCATGTTATCTGTGTTCTGTACAGTAGTGTGGCCAATGGCTGTTGGTGGGATTAGCGCTGACATTATAAAAACATGGGTGTGACAGAACAACACACGCATGATAGTCATATTAAAGTGTAGCTTAGCATTGGCAACTGCTGTAGCAGTCTAGTATGCTTATCTAGCATTTGTAGCCATATATACCCCCCTAATGTTAGTGTGTGTTCATATGTGACACCTGTTTGTGTTGCAGCAAGGCCCAACAGTTCAGCTGTGAGATCCAGGGACTTACAACAGTGTGGACCTTGTGTGTGTATGCCACACACATACAGAGAAATATATATGTGTCATATATATTCACATCTGTATATGTGCATAGAGCAGGGGACATATTGCAACTGTTTGTAAAGGGTGGAGATATATATGTTGGTGAAGGTTAGTATGCGCATATTTGTATGTAGGTTTTAGTGTGTGACAAACAAGACAGCATACAGTGCTGGTATATGACATGTGGTGGTTAAACACTGTGGGCGGTTTGCTCAGTTTGCAATGTTGAAGCCAGTGAGGCCTGCTGAAGCTACCTGGGCTGTGAACACCTTCAATGCATTTATCCCAAGACTGCGATTTTATTACATTACTGTACACCTCGCATCCTTTGTATAATTGATATTCTCACTATGAAACGTGAAATGTATATGTGCCTACATATATATGTATATGTATACCAATGAATGTGTATATGTATGTATGTATATGTATATATATATATATGTGTGTATGTGTGTGTGTGTGTGTGTGTGTATATATATATATATATATATATATATATATAGATATATATATATATATATATATATATAGATAGATATATATATATATATATATATATACATATATATATATATATATAGATATATATATATAGATATATATATAGATATATATATATATAGATGTATATACTCATACACACCTACATCTACTTGTTGCAGTAGATTCTCTGTACTGTTAACTGACTGTGATGGTCAATGTGTTCGTGAATACATCAAAGATATGTATCTGTGGGATAGCTTAGTGGGAAACTGTTTATGTCATGTTATTATGGGTGCTTGCTTTGATCCTAGCAAAAGCTGTGTATTCTGTTGCTAAGCAGAAAAGGTGCTATTGCATACAGTGTGATTAAGCCCCTTGGTCTTAACTAGGGTGTGTCATTGGAGGCTAAAGCACTACATCTATGATTATTGATTGGTACTGATGTTGAATCCAAATCCTGTGTGTACTGTAGTACTACTTGAAGCTCTGGGCCTGTACAGCAAAGTATGGTGCAAGTCCACAGTGCTTGCATCCACTGTTTTGTGTGGTCCCTGTATTCATCACAGATTACATTTCTCAAGATTAAGGTTGTGTAAGTACTGACACACAGTACTGTATAGTACACACTGAAAGCTTATCTGGGTTGTCATATTTTAAAAATTGCACTTAAAGTTACATTTAGTCGAATTTAGTCGAAAGTTTGCTTGTTTGTTTGTTTAATTGAACTGTGGAGGCTGCCCACTAAAGTGTGCTAGCCTGTGTAACTAATTTATCACTGTCTCTGCATTTTCTGTGTATTTCTGCAAAAAAAAAACAAAAAAATAATCCTTGTTTTCCCGCCTTTTTCGACTAGTTTAGACCAGTATACAGGCATTGCTGTAATCTGGGCTGTGGTGTAGTTCCTGTGTTGTCCATTACCTTACTTGGATAAAAGGAAGTTTCTTTGCTCACCAGTGGGAGTGGGGAGCCTTGAGCAGCCAACCTATCCTTGGGGGAAGTGACCTCAGCACAAGAAGCTGTTAGTAATTGGTTGTTTGGGACCATTCCTAGCTCTTTTGTAGTTCACTGCTTAAAATCCGCCTCTGGGTGTTTTTTTCTGGCTATACTGCTCAGACAAGCTCCACGTGGGTTTACAGAGTGGTCCTAGCAGCAAGGAACTCGAAAAAGCGACTACTTTCTGGATTTAAGTATCTTTGCTCTTTTTCACTGAAAATAGCTTCTGCTGCTTACTTTAAACTAGCCTGAACTGTTTTTTTACTGATTACTGCATTTATTTTAAAATTGCACTTAAAGTTACATTTAGTCGAATTTAGTGAAAAGTTTGCTTGTTTGTTTGTTTAATTGAACTGTGGAGGCTGCCCACTAAAGTGTGCTAGCCTGTGTAACTAATTTATCACTGTCTCTGCATTTTCTGTGTATTTCTGCAAAAAAAAACAAAAAAACAAAAAAAAATAATCCTTGTTTTCCTGCCTTTTTCGACTAGTTTAGACCAGTATACAGGCATTGCTGTATTCTGGGCTGTGGTGTAGTTCCTGTGTTGTCTATTACCTTACTTGGATAAAAGGAAGTTTCTTTGCTCACCAGTGGGAGTGGGGAGCCTTGAGCAGCCTACCTATCCTTGGGGGAAGTGACCTCAGCACAAGAAGCTGTTAGTAATTGGTTGTTTGGGACCATTCCTAGCTCTTTTGTAGTTCACTGCTTAAAATCCGCCTTTGCACGGTCATGCACATAGCGCAGCGCCGGTTAAACAAGGTTAAACTTTTTCTGGATCCGCCAAGTCTGCTCTTCAATTTTTCCCTTAGAACTGTTCTACTTGCAATCTAAACAGCCTATACTCTATCTGAAAAGCTCAGCACTTGCTCCTAAAGCATTTTGTATACAGGTAAAGCACTCTTAAACAAACGAAAAGTACTTCATTCACCTAAATTCTGTTGAGTACCCATTTCCCTATAGGTCCTTTCTGACTCAGTTACACAGCAATCTTTTTCACTATTTCTAGCATGTCGAAGGGTCAGTTGCTAGCGTCCTCTCCTGTTCAGCTGGTGAATCTGGGAATCTTGAGGCAATGTTACAATTGCCTCATGTACACAGACAACCCTCTCCTCCTCCCAACAAATACAAATATATGCGAGAGATGCAACTATATAGCCAAACTGGAGGCTGAGCTCTCTCAATTCAGTACTGGCAAGACCAGTCAGGAGGAGAAGGTAACCACGTACACCACAAACCCAGTCTCACATAGAACTATCACAACTGCAAACCAAACACATAAACACACAAAAACATACTCGGAGGCGCTGATTAAAAATCTACCAAAACAACAGAGGCCTCCAAAGCAGACACCCAAGCAACCGCCACCTCAAGACATAGTAATGCAACACATAGTTCACAAAGTCAGTGTGCTAAACAGTCACAGCCTTTAAGGCCAAACAACATGCCAGACACACTTGTAATAGGTGACTCCATAGTCAGGCACACTGACGTCCCGCTCACCAGACTGAACAAGGAGAGGGTCACAGTAAGCTGCCTGTCGGGAGCTAGAATCCGCCACATAACACAAGCACTCGGGTCACTCCACAGCAAGTACAAATATGACTCGGTCATTGTACATGCAGGTGTAAACGACCTGAGACGTACCTCCCTGGACTACATGAAAAGAGACATAGAGGAGCTCTCTGATTATGTAGCCCAGGCCGGTATGACCCTGACCCTGAGCAGCATCTTACCCTCACCAAGAATGATGCCACAGTACAAAGACAAAATGATCAGTTTTAACAATTGGCTTAATTACTGGTGTCATTCTAAGGGGATCCAGTGTCTGTCTGCTTGGGATGACATGCTTGACAAGCCACGCTGCTTCAAGAGATGGTTTGCACCTGTCACCCTGGGCTTCCGGATATTGGCCAAGGCTCTTGCCACCCCCATAGTGCCTTTTTAGGCAAGGCTCAAATGACAAACCTACCTCCTAGAAAACACAAGTGGAAAAAAACTAAGGGTAATGCTGCTCAATGCCAGAAGTCTAAACCTCAAGATGCAGCCCTCAAGCCCTTCTCAGTATGGAGAACATCGATGTCTGTGCAGTGACTGAAACCTGGTTCAAGGCTCCTGAGAGCACCCCAGCACTATCAGGTTTTACCTCATATCATGCTTTCCGGCCCCAAAACTTGGACAGAACCACAAAAGGAGGGGGAGTATCCATTTTCATCAAAGATACCCACACCTCCAGGTTAGTGGCAACGCACGAAGCATCAGAGACTATCCAGGTGCAACTAACCATAGGCAAAACTGCCTTGCAGTTTGTAGCATGCTATAGTCCACCCTCTCAAACTCAGGAACCCCACACAGCCTTCCTGAAGACACTGGAGAGTATGAATGTCTCTCCAAATGCCATCATTTTGAGAGACTTCAACTACCCAAACATAGACTGGGAACATTACTCAAGCCCCAACACTCTAGCCCAAAGGTTCTTAGAATTCATAAACTCAAATGCAATGACACAACTAGTCACCATTCCCACAAGAGGAGACAATATACTAGACCTGATCATCACAAACATGGGGACAAAATGCTCCACACCGGAAGTACATCCCTCTTTGGTAAGATCAGACCATAAATTAATCTCACTGGAAATCCACATCCCGCCCCCACCCCTGCACAAAGACCACAGTGAAGAACTTCTCAAAAGCAAACTTCACACTTCTTAATACTGAAGTGGTATCTTTCAAGACCCTGGGCCAATGGAAACCACAACCCATACTGCTGAATCCCTTGCAAATGCCTTCTATGGGCACCTTCAAGAATGCATGGATCATGCAATCCCAAATAAAACCAAGACCCATTCCCCAAAGGCAGGCGACGGTCTGGTGGACCCCAGCCATAAACAAACTTTACAACAGAAGGAGGAAGCTACTACATGACAGAGCAAAATCCCTAAAAGGAAAGGCATCTCTGATCAGTACTAGCAAAAACTACGATCACTCATAAAATCATCCAAGGCCAACTTTGAGAGAAAAATCGCAAATGACACAAAAGACAATCACAAGGCCTTCTTTAGCTATGTTAGAAACCTGGGTGGAAACTCCCAGATATGCTCAGAGTTAGTCCAAAATGACACAAAATACACTGAACCCACTGACATTGCCAACATTCTGGCAGACAGGTTCAGTGCAAATTCTCCTCCCTCCCCAAAGGAGAAATAACTATCCCAGCAGAGTGTAGCCTCCTAACATCTCAGATGCCCAGGTGAGAGCCGCCCTCTCTAAAGCTAAAAACACAGCACCAATGGGACCAGATGGTGTCCCGGGCTGTGTGCTACATGAACACCAAGAGGAACTAAACCCACACATAAGGCTGCTGTTTAATCTTAGCCTTACCACAGGATACGTACCAAAGAGTGGCGTCGGCAACAGTGGTCCCACTTCACAAAGGCAGTGCTTCTACGGACCCTGGAAATTACCGCCCCATAAGCCTGACAGCCTGGTCTGCAAAGCTATGGAGAGGATCATTATGGAACTCATAAACAAAGACATTGGGGACCTACAGACATTGGATCCTACCCAATTTGGCTTTGTCAAGGGCAGATCCTGCCTTCTGAACTTGGTCGACTTTTTTGAAACAGTCACTAAGGCCATTGATGAGGGTAAGGCAGTTCACACAGCCTACCTTGACCTTGCAAAAGCCTTTGACACAATATCCCACTCGGGCATCATAGACAAACTCACCAGCGTAAATGTAAACCCATATGTCACAAGATGGGTTGCAAACTGGCTCAAGGACAGAACCCACAGGGTCAGAGTTGCTGGAGCTATGTCAGACTCTAAGCCAGTCACAAGCGGTGTCCCACAGGGCTCAGTCCTGGGACCCCTCTTGTTTGGCATTTATTTTTCCGAGGTACAGGCAAACATAGGAGGATTGTGGCTGACAAAGTTCGCAGATGACTGCAAACTGGGCGCCATAATTGATACTCCAGCAGACACAAACATCCTTCAGAGAGGCCTCTTAGAAATGGATAATTGGTGCCAGAGCCATGGCCTTAAGCTAAACGCCAAAAAATGTATAGTCATACCCTTTGGGAAAAACAAGGTACCGACAAATTACCACATAGGCAGTAATCCATTAAGTACGGAAGAGGTAATCAGGGACCTAGGGACCCAGGTTGACAGTAACCTCTCATTTGACACTCACATTGCCAAAGTGGTTAGGAAGACCTTCTATATTGCCCACCTTATCATGAAGGGTTTCACATCTAGATCAAGAGATGTCATTGTGCCCCTGTACTCTTCTCTTATCAGGCCAATGATTGAGTACAATGCCCCATTTGGGATGTATCTTACCCGACACCTGCAGCAGTTGGAAAGACCCTTCCTCACCAAGAGGATAAAGGGTCTTAAACATATGTCATATGCTGCCCGACTGAAAAAACTCCAGCTCTATTCAGTCGCATACCGCCTACTCAGAGGTGATCTGTGCCTGGCGTACAAGGCCATGTCCAATCCTGAATTAATGGACATGCTCCACCTCAGAAAATCCAAATCCATCAGAGCCACGAGAACAAGTGACTTAAACCTCAACACAGAAATAAATAGAACGTGCTGGAGGGACAGATTCATAACCCAGAGGCTCCCTACACTCTGGAACAGAATCCCAGTCCATGTTAGGCAGAGCCCCTCACTGACTCTATTCAAGAGAAATCTCGACGAGTGGATGGGAGATCATAGGTTTACCCCGGGGGTCATCTCTTTGTCACTACTAGACAGAGTCATAGTAAACTAAACCCTAAAAGGGCGTAGTATTCTCATCCTAAGGGGTGGTGTAAGCCACATACACTCTGGCTAGGCTTATAAATGCCCTAGGGCAGATAGCCTAGTACGAACCTATGAACCTATTTATGTCTTGTAATTATGTCTGATGTGTGTGTGGGTATGTCTGTAACATGTCCTTTGACATATGTGTGGTAAAACATATAACTGCGTATTTAGCAACATTCATAATGTACTACAGCAGTATGCAACCTATATTCCCAATTATGCACATATTTTGGACACAGGTTTGCCATTAATAACTTGTGTGGTATAATAGTAATACATTTACTGGACCTTACACTCATTGTGATGGATGATATATTTATTTACACATCAGCTTGATGTATATCTGCTGTGGTTTGGTGGTGCATTGTGTTGCATACAGTGTGCCAGATACTCTTGTATAGTCTTATATAGTGATTTTATTTTGTTGCTGTGCAGAACATGGTTCATCAGATTGAGAGCCAGACACTTCCAAGCAGTTGTGGGGTGAGCAGTGATAAGTGGCAGTTAGTGATTCACTCTCAGTTAGCTAATAGGTTGCTATATATGGCAGTTCAGTGATATCTGTACTGTATAATGTTAAATGTGCCATATGACTTGCTCAGACATATTTTTGTATTTATGTCTTCCAGGGATCATGGCACATCGCAGGAACCCCACTTACAGTAGTGCTGAAGATGACACAATTACTACCAATATGATTGAGCACTACAGTCTCATGTTCTCACGAACGAGCCAGGACCAGCAGGAGCGTACTGCAATGTGGCAAGATGTTGTCCACAGGGTAAATGAAGTAGGCCTGCATAACCGGACATATGAGCAGATATGCCACCACTGCAGTGATCTTCTCAGACATGTCTGTCAGCGTGATGCTGATGTGCGGAGACAGCAGCTTGCAACAGGCGATGGTGTTAATATCCATCCCCCCCTCACTAGAGTGGAGGAGCTGCTCCTGAGCCTGGTGGCACCTGCCCAACAACAACAGCAGCAGACATACACCATGATGGAGGTTGGAGCCACCCAGCAAGCACACATGGAGCATGCAGGTAACATGGCATATTTGTAGACTGCTGTTATCTGTATTGGTAGATCATGCATATGTGAGATGTGGAGTGTGTCATTAAGATGTGGAGCCTGTTGTTGTGCAATACTGATCATTTGGAACATAATCTGTAGCCCTGTGAATGTAAACTGTTGTACTGTAAGATTGCAAACACGCAGTACCAATGCCACAGTTGTGGCCACTGACAAACTGTCTCATCTCTATTTAGGTCCCTCTGGGGTGTCATCAAGGCAGCGGACAGATGCTGGTGAGTGTGTTCTACATTTATTATTGTAAATAAAAAGTGCATGTCCTAGTTAAGGTGTAGGCCATGTACACATGTAACACACCTACCCATAATGCATGCTGTGCATGTTTGGTGTAAGACCACGCACATCTCACTAATGTGAATAGCTGCCTCAAACGCATGCAATACCCAGACCATCTCAAACAAATGTGGCTAGACTGTAGTGACCATTGGAGAGGCACAGTTGATACTCAACATGCACATAACATACACATCTGTGTCATACACAGAGCATTTTAACATGCTACACATAAAGGATTCCCAAACCCTCTGTAAAGACACACTCCAGTATCCAAAATCTCATCCACACATTACACATAATATACCTGAGGGGTAGAGGCCTATCATGGGGCATTTAAACACTCTGCAACACACTTACACATTCATGTCAGGGAATGCTCCTTATTGGCCTCCTTACAAACTCATGTAACAACTGGTTGTGAAATGGTGAATGTAACCAAGGTAGTACAGTTCCTGTACAGCATGAATAGTGCTGGTTTGGGAAACATTTGTAGCCTTGAGTGACCACATGATGCTTCATGATGATGGCTTATGGTACTATACCCCATCCAGTTATTGTAACCACAGTACTACACATAGCTTTCATTGCTATACACCTTGCTATACACCTTAATGTTGTGTGTGGGTGAAAACATATGCACCTCTAAACAATCATACCAATCACCATTTGCACAACTGACACATATGTCTTGTGATGCTATTAAATGGCTAGGTCATATGACACACACTGGGTATGTGCAGTGTTTAAATATACAGTTGTGTTTTAGCATGCCATGTCATGGATGACACTGGCATGTCCACAATATGATCTACACTCACCATAAGTACCGTACATTGGGTATGTCGCTGAATGGTATTCCATCAATTATCCATGCACCACTGATGATGTTGTGTGAATACTCATCGTGCATATGCTAAAACTGTGTCCACAATTATTTGCTAAAGACACAGAGGCTGTAATCAGCATTGGATACCTATCTGACACACAGATACACATCCAGCCATGGTATGTACACCTGTTTGTTATGGTGCACAGCACATTACAGAATTTTGAATACCTGCACAGCAATGTTGTGTCCATGTATGCACTGTGTTCCAGGGGGAGGCCCATCACCTAATAATAAAACACATGCATCAAAGCCATGTATACTGTTAGTAACAAGGACTGTCTACACTTGCACTGCATGCTGTTGAGCAGCACATGTCCTGCATGCTGACATGTGTGATATGACTGTTTTGCTTGTGATACTGTACCCCACCATCACCTGCTATTGTGTATGCTCTGAGATTGCTGGTGTTGTGTGTGTCTGCTTTAGGGAGGAGTGTATTTTTGTGTGTGTATGTGTGCTTGTGTGCATGTGGTCTGACATCATGTTCAGGTCTTAGTGTGATTCCTGTTTTCCTCTCACAGGTGCCGAGGTGGGGCTGGTTCAGTACAGCAGGGAACCTGATGTCACTGAGACGGACACTGATCATGAGGATAGGTGTGTCAGGGTCTGTTGTTGGGCCACCAATTGAGAGTGCACAAGTCTCCACCCCATCCATGCACACAATCATACTGCCTGTACATCCATCATCACCATTGCCCTTAGCTGAGGGACAGTTTATGGATGGCACTGGCCAGGGCAGTGTGGTATCTATGGCACATGTATCAGAACACAGCAGCCATAGCCAGATGTCTGGAACAGTACCACATAGGCAGATTCCCAGGGGTTCTCGTCAGAGCACTGCTGGTCGTCATGCCCCTGGCAGATGTGCCACACCTCTTTCTACCACACACATGTTCCAGGCTGTCATGAAGGCACAGACACGAATGGAGCGGTACACCAGACAGGGACTAAGGGCACAGAGGGCTCATAATACCTCTGTAAATGACAGCATCAGTGACCTAGCAGGTGCCATGCGTAATTACACTGAGGTCATTGATAGACGTTGGGGTGAGACATTGGATGTCCTTCACAATGTCATGTCCATGTGTCAGGACAGTGCGGGATGGTTGAGACTTCGACGTGGACGTATGCCAGCAACATCAGCAGCTAGAGGTCGCCGTGGATGTCCAGCAAGTCACAGCCTCTCCCGTATTGCCAGTACCAGCCCCAGCAATGTTGGGGGGGCTGTCCATAGACCATCCTAGAAGACCACGTGCACATGGCTCTGGCCAGTCCCAGCAGGGACCTGGATCCAGTGGACATATGTCAACCTCTTCAGAGAGTACCCAGTCTGGATTAGTACCTGATACTGTCTGTAGCACCCCTGCCAGGCACAGGTTCCATATCCGTGGCCAGAGACAGTGATCTGTAAAGCCTGCCAGGTACAGTCTTTAGCTGTCTCACAAATCCCCGTATATGGCAGCCACATGGTGGAATTGTGTGCATGCAGGCACACACACATAAACCAGAAACCTAGGGCAAACACATACCCGCACACATTACATCAACACTGGCCCATAACAGTACTCACGGCCTTCACACACACACTCACACATGCATGTCGATTGTATGGCTCAGTGTAGGCCTCTGGAAAACCAACAACACACCCTGTGCATATGATGAAACCTGTGCCACCTCCTTTCATCTGTAACATTGATGCAGGAACAGGCTAACATGGTGCTGATGCACAGGATGACTTTAAAGTATGGCAATGGTTGAATGTGTAGCATGTTGTCAGCAGTAAAGGGTAATGATATATTTGAAGGTGTAGCTGAGCAGGCATGGTGCATTAAAGCTGTAATTAGCAATGTTGTATTGTTTCCACCAGTGTTTATTCCAATTGTGTTTTGTTTGCCCATGTGCCACTTGGCTGATGTGTGTAGTTGTGTCAGCATGTGTTATACAGTGGACAGTAAGTGTGGGGTGTGTGCAGCACAGGTCTGCAGGTGTACATTTGTGAACATGGTGGAGGTGCACTGTCTGCATGTATGTGTATATTGGACACATGGGCAGGGTAACATGCCCTGTACTGGCCAGTGTTAACACTCCATACTTTCTACTGGTGGCCAGCATGCATTGTACTACACACATTTTGGAACTTGAGTACATGTGTGTGTATGACATGGGTTGACACTGTGCTGTGGGTGATGCTGCTGTTGCTATCTGTCATTGGTTTGCATTACTAAGGTTAACACTGTCCCAGCTGCATAATCCTTTGTTAATGCACACTGTTCACCTACAGGGTTGCATGGACAGTGCTATCACAAACACAAGAAATTCTCACTTATACAGTAAAAGTGCATTAGTCTCATTGACCCCTGCCATAAACTAAATATATAATTGAAGGTGTGAAGTTGTACCAAAAAAGAGTTACATACCAAGAAGGGGTAACCTCTCTGGTCAGTATCATTGGGAAAATACAATCCCTCAATAAACATACAAGGCAAGCTTCAAAATACAAAATGGCAACGATTCCAAAGACAACACTAAAGCTTTCTTCAGTGTTGTTCATAATCTACAGGGGAAATCTCAGATTGGGTCACAGTTAATGTAAATGGTCACAAAGTACACTTATCTGACTGACATTACCAATTCCTTGTCAGACAGTTTGAATGCGGATTTCACCACCCTGTCATTACACAAGGGCCACATTTCCAGACCTGTAAAACCTGATGATTCACATACACTCTAGTTAAAACATCTCTAACAAAGTACACACCACAGTGGCAATGGTACTGGACAGTGTCCCTGGCTGTGCCATACACAAGCTGACGTATGAAGTCACCACTCACCTAAACGCTCTGTCCAGATGCAGCCTCTATACAGGTTACATACTTGTGGAATGACACACGGTAATGGTGTTCACAGTCCACAAGGGTTGAGCTACAATGTTGTCTTCTTCCTCTCCTTTCGGATGCTCCCATTAGGGGTCACCACAGTACATCATTTCTTCCTGGCCTCTGCATCTTGCGCTATCACACCATCCACCTGCATGTCCTCTCTCACCACAGCCGTAAACCTCATTTTAGGCATTCCTCTTTTCCTGTTACCTGGCGGCTTCAACCTTAGCATCTGTTTCACAATATACTCTGCATTCCTCCTCAGCACATGTACAAACCAACTTATTCCTGCCTATCTGGCATGGTCTACTAACCTTCAAACCTGGTCTGACCCTCTAATATACTTATTCATAAACCTGTCCACCCTCGTCACACCCAGTGCAAATGTCAACATAAATTGATTAAGGGTAGAACTACAACAGGTCCTGGAAACTCTCACCCTATAAGCCAGACCAATGTTATCTGGAAGGCTATGGAGCACAGCATTATGGAACTCTTTAACAGAGACATTATGAACCTGCAAACACTGCACCATTCCCACTTAGGTTCTCTAAAGGCCAGATCATGGCTCCTACACCTAGTAGACTTCAAGCAAGTCAACAAGGCTATAGGTGAGGGAGGGGAGGTCAACATAGCCAAGCTATAGCTTACCAGCAGTTCATACCCATCCCACATACTGGTATTATACATAACCTCAACAGACTGACCATAAACGATTGTTAGATGATGGCTTGACAACTGACACACAGATGTAGGACACACAGTAATATTTGCAGCCTCCCTGTATTATTCTATGCCATTAACAAGTGGTATTCACCTTCACTCAGTCCTGAGACCATTCCTGTTTGGCATATAGCTTTCTTAGGTACAAGCAAACACAGTAGGGGTATGTTTGCCCACGTTTGATGACAATGCATACTGTGGGCTATACTTTATTCTCCAGATGACACACACATCCACCAAAAGGGTATCATACAGACATAGCTATAAGCCAAAGAAAGCATAGTTGTCCACTTTTAGAAAACAAGGTATCCCCAAAGTACCACATAGGTAGTAGCCCCTAAATGTGGAACAGGTACTAATGTATACATAGAGCCATGTGTTAAGTCCTCTCTCCTTTGATAATCACATTAACAAAGGGTTTTGGAAATCCCTCTGTGGAGCACATAAGCAATAAAGGGTTTGCATGCAGATTCATAGATGTTGTTGCACACCTATAATGATTAGTCATCTTTGCCAGACTTTGCTTGCTTTGGAACTGGTTTCAAATATACCTCAAGCATAAACCCTCACTCACACTCTTCAATAGAAACCATGATGAGTGGGTATGAAATGGAAGACTTAACCCAGGGATCACTGCAGTGGCTAAGCTTGTCACAAGCATACAGAAATGACCTAAGGTCTGGAAAGCACGCTGTGGCAAAGATAACAGATGCGTTCATGGAGAAAGCAGAATACCCACCTAGGAAATACTTGAGGTCACATGTATGTATATGGATTTGCCCCACAGCTACCTTACATGTGTAATGCACATACTGTTGTCATTGTGATATGTCATACATTAGAAAAATCAAAACCCACTCCACATTGGCCAACGGTGTCACACACCTGGAGCACACACACACACACACACACACACACACACACACACACACACACACACACACACACACACACACACACAATCAATAAGTGCGAGATTCAAACTCTTTCCTAACTACATTATGATACTACAGCAGTATGCATTTACACGACGCGCTATACACATTACTGGGATTTTACCTTTTCACAGGTATATTTGTAGGATGGTGACATCATCAGACTTGACAAAGATGAGTATACCACTTTTAAGGTGTGTGAGTAGTTTCCAAAAAGGTTGCTCCTCCCCAGACACACACACACACACACACACACACACACACACACACACACACACACACACACACACACACACACACACACAGTAGACAAGTGCGGTGTTCTTAATCCAAACTAAGTACATCTTTACACTTCAGCAAGCAATATGGAGTTACAGGGTGCAATACAGACATTACTTGCTGACAGTCTGCACAAAGTTTTTTTTTCACATTTGCTAACCTCAGCAGGCTTATCATACTAGGTGTATTGTGAGTGTATTGTATGCATAGGCCATGACCATATCATATATGGGTTGATGCACCACATGCTGGCACACACAGGGTCAAACCTTGAGTAGCATCTTACCTTCACCTACATGATACTGCAATATAAGAGAAAGATGATAAACTTCAACAATTGGCTGAGCTTCTGGTGTCATTCAAAGGGGATCCAGTCTCTGCCTGTGATGACATGATAGACGAGCCTTGTTGCTTTGCTACAGATGGTTTGCACCTGTCGCCCCTATGCTTCTGAATACTGGCCAAGGCTCTTGCTGTACCCATATTAACTTTTTTAGGCAAGGCTCAAAGGTTCATAGGTAGGTACTAGGCTATCAGCCCTGGGGACTATACAAGCCCAGCCGAAAAGGTACCCTGGCTTTTGCCACCCAATAAATTTATTTTCCTGTGCCACTGTTGGGCAGAGACACAGAAGTGATCCCCAGGGTGAATTTCCTATTTCCCATCCAATCATCAAGATTTTTCTTGAGTGCTAATGAGGAGCTTTGCTTGATATAGATAGGTAGTTTATTCTGGAGTATGTGAAGTCTCTGGGACCGGAATCTATCCCTCTGGCATGTTCTGTTTATTGTGGTGACAAGGTTTAAGTCCCTAGAGTGTGTATTGTCATAGGTTCATAGGTAGGTACTAGGCTATCTGCCCAAGGGCATTTACAAGCCTAGCCAGAATGGTGTTGGCTTTCACCTCCCTTTTAAATTAGTTTCTCGGGCCTCTCTAGCAGGACCACTGACGTGATTCCAGGGGTAAATGTACAATTTCCCATCCACTCGTCAATATTCCTCTTGAAGAGAGTCTGCGAGGGTCTCTGCCTAACATCAACTGAAATTCTATTCCAGAGCGAGGGAAGTCTCTGGGACAGGAATCTATCCCTCCAGCGCATCCTGTTTATTGCTTTGCTGAGGTTTAATTCACTGGAGTGTGTGGCTCTAAGAGATTTGTTTTTCTTGAGGTGGAGCATGTCCATTAATTCCGGGTTGGACATGGCCTTATACATCAGGCATAGATCACCTCTGAGCAGGCAGTAAGCAACCAAGTAGAGCTGGAGTTTCTTTAGTCGAGCTGCATAGGGCATCTCTTTGAGGCCCATGATCCTCTTGGTGAGGTACTTCTGTGGTCTTACCAGCTGTTGCATGTGCCAATTAAGGTACATACCAAATGGGGCATTGTACTCTATTATGAGCCTAATGAGTGCATGTGCCAATTAAGGTACATACCAAATGGGGCATTGTACTCTATTATGGGCCAAATGAGTGCATGTGCCAATTAAGGTACATACCAAATGGAGCATTGTACTCTATTATGGGCCTAATGAGTGATGAGTAGAGGGGCACAATGACCTCTCTTGATCTAGAGGTGAACCCTTTCATGACTAGGTGGGCTACATAGAAGGAATATCTAACCACTTTGGCAATGTGATTATCAAAGGAGAGGTTACTATCTACATGGGTCCTCAGGTCCCTAATTACATTTTCCGTACTTAGTGGATTACCATCTATGTGGTTATTCGTGGGCACTTTGTTTTTTCCAAAGGGGATGACTATGCATTTTTTGGCATTCAGCTTGAGGCCATGGTTTTGACACCAGGTATCTGTCTCTGTAAGACCCTTCTGGAGGATGTCTGTGTCAGCCAGAGAGTCGATTATGGCCCCCAGTTTGCAGTCATCTGCAAACTTGGTCAGCCATAGTCCTCTCATCATGCTTGCCTGTACCTCAGAGAAGTATATACTGAACAGGAGGGGTCCCATGACCGAGACCTGTGTGATGCCACTTGTGACTGGTTTTGAGTCGGACATGGCACCGCAACTTTGACCATGTGTGTTCTATCCATGAGCCAGTTGGCCACCCATCTCGTGACATAGGGGTTAATGTTCAAGCTGGTAAGCGTGTCTATGATGCCAGAGTGGGGAATGGTGTTGAAGGCCTTAGTAAGGTCCAGGTAGGCTTTGTGGACTACCTTCCCTTCATCTATGGCCTTGGTAACTGTTTCAAAGAAGTCAACTAGATTTAGGAGGCAGGATCTGCCTTTAACAAAGCCGAATTGGGTAGGGTCCAGTGTCTGGAGGTTCTCAATGTCTCTGTTTGAGTTCCATGATAGTTCGCTCCATAGCTTTGCAGACCAGGCTGGTCAGGCTTATAGGGCGATAGTTCCCAGGTTCTGTTGTGGCACCACCTTTGTGGAGTGGGATGACTGTTGCTGTACGTCATTCTTTGGGTACATAGCATGTGGTAAGGCTGAGTATGAACAGTGAATTTAGGTGAGGGTTTAGTTCCTTTTGGAGCTCATGTAAGACTCAGCCTGGGACACCATCAGGTCCCATTGATGCTGTGTTCTTCGCTTTGGGGAGGGCTGTTTTTACCTGCATGTCCATGATGTATGGGGCTCTGCATTCTTCTGGGATGGACACAGGCCCTTTTGGGGGTGGGGGGGTGAAGTTTGCACTAAACTTGTCCACCAGGATGTTGACAATGTCAGTTGGTTCAGTGTATTTTTTGCCATTTTGCAGTAGCTCAAAGCATATCTGAGGATTGCCACCTAAATGTTTGATATAGCTAAAGATGACTTTGTGGTTATCTTTAGATTCCTTGGCAATTTTACTTTAGAAATTGGCATTGGATGATTTTATGAGCGATTGTAGTTTCTTGCTAATAATGATCAGTGATGCCTTTCCTTTTTGGAATTTTGCTCTGTCATGTAGTAGTTTCCTCCTCCTGTTGTATAGCTTATTTATGGCCATGGACCACCAGAATGCTTTCCTCTTTTTGGAGGAGTTAGTCTTTATTTTACTTGGGTGGCTTGATCCATGCATCCCTGTAGATGCTTTGTAAAGGATTCTGCAGATTGGACAGCATTATCCTGTAGCAAGAGGGCTTTGAAACTTTCCACTTCGGTCTTGAGAAGTGTGACGTTTGCTTTTGAAAAGTTTTTCACAGTGGTTTCCTTGACTGGAGGGTGGGGTCGGGATGTGGATGTCCAGTGTGATTACTTTATGATCTGATCTTATCAGTGAGGGGTTTACCTGTGGTGTGGAACCCTGATCCCCCAAGTTGGTGATGATTAGGTCCAGTATGTTGTCACCTCTAGTGGGCATGGTGACCAGCTGTTCCAGGGCGTTTGAGTTTATAAAGTCTAGGAAGCATTGGGTAAAGGAGTTTGCACTTGAGTAATTCTCCCAGTCAGTGTTTGGGTAGTTGAAATCTCCTAATATCATGGTGTTTGGTAGAACATTTATATTTTCCAGTGTTCTCAGGAATGCTGAGTGAGGGTCCTGAGACAAGGTAGGTGATCTGTAGCATGCTACAATCTGATAAGCAGCTTTGCCCACTGTTAGTTGCACTTGGATGGTCTCCAAGGCCTTGTGCTGTGCACTGACCTGGAGGTGTGGGTATCCTTTATGAAAATGGATACACCCCCTCCTTTTGTATTTCGGTCCGGGTTTTGGGGCCGAAGCTCTGAGAGATTGGGATTTCTTTAAGTGGAGCATGTCCAACAGCTCTGTGTTTGACATAGCTTTGTATGTTAGGCAGAGATCACCTCTGAGTAGGCGATATGCGACAGAGTAAAGCTGGAGTGTTTTGAGACTGTCTGTGTAGGGCATGTACTTGAGGCCGCTAATCCTCTTTGTGAGGTATTTCTGCGGGTGTTCCAGTTGTTGTAGATGTCTTGTGAGGTACATACCAAAAGGGGAGTTGTACTCTATAATGGATCTAATGAGTGGTGAGTAGAGGGGATCAATGACCTCTTTTTTTCTGCATGAGAAACCTTTTGTGATGAGGTGTGCCACGTAGAAGGATTTCCTGACTACTGTGGTGATGTCATTATCAAAGGAGAGTCTACTGGCCACCTATGTCCCAAGGTCTCTTATCACACTTTCAGTGCTAAGTATACTACCGCCTATGTTGTAGTTCATGGGTACAGAGTTTTTACTAAAGGGGATGACAATGCACTTTTTGGCATTGAGCTTGAGGCCATGGCTTTGACACCAGGCATCTGTCTCAGTGAGGCCCTTTTGTAGGATGTCCACATCGTTAGTAGTTTTGATTATGGCTCCTAGTTTGCAGTCATCTGGGAACTTCATTAGCCAAAGACCTTCTGTGTTAGCCTGTTCTTAGGGAAGTAGATACCAAACAGGACAGGACTGAACCTTGTGGTACTCCACTTGTCACTGGTCTGAAGTCGGACTTGAGTCTGCTAGTTTCACAGTGTGGGTTCTGTCAGTGAGCCAGTTGGCAACCCATCTTGTGGCATAGGGATTTATACCTAGTCTAGTGAGTTTATCTATAATTCCAGAGTGGGGGATTGTGTCGAAAGCCTTAGCAAGATCTAGATAGGCTGTGTGAACCACCTTACCCTTGTCTACGGCTTTGGTGACTGCTTCGAAGAAGTCGATCAGGTTTAGGAGACATGATCTGCCTTTTACAAACCCAAAATGTTTGTGGTCCAGAGTTTGGAGATTGCCAATGTCTTTGTTTCTAAGTTCCATGATGATACGTTCCATGGCCTTGCAGACCAGGCTCATCAGGCTAATGGTGCACTAGTTCCCTGGGTCTGAGGTGGCTCACCCCTTGTGTAGTGGGATAACCATCACTGTGCACCATTCAGGAGGCACAAAGCCTGAGGTGAGGCTATGATTGAACATGGTACTTAGGTGTGGTGCCAGTTTGTTCTGTAGTTCGTGTAGAACACAGCCTGGGATGTTATCTGGTCCCATGGATGCTGTGTTCCTGGCTTTGGAGACTGGTTTTTACCTGTACAGCCATGATGACAGCAACTTTGCATTATTCCGTTATAGAGGTGGGCTCTTTCATGGGTGAGAGGGGGGTAAAGTTAGCACTGATCCTATCTGCCATTGTGATTCTTGACATAGCCATAGAATGCTTTATGGTTATCTTTAGAATCAGTGGCGATTTTGTTTTCGTAACTAGCTTTGGAGGATTTTATCAGGGATTGCAGCTTCTTACTGAGGCTGACCAGGGAGCTCCTCCACTCATGGGTTTTACCCTCTTTTGCAACAGTTTCTTCCTTCTGTTGTGCACTTTGTTTATGGCAGGGGACCACCAGATTGGCTTCCTTTCCTTGGAGGATAGCATCTTGGTTCTGTTTGGGATAGCATGATCCATGCACTCATGTAAGTGTTTACAAAGTGCAATTGTGTAGGATTCAGTAGTCGTAACTGTATTGTCCATCTGCATGGGTGTCCTGAAGTTCATAGGTTCATAGGTAGGTACTAGGGCCTATATAAGCCTAGCCAAAGGTACCCTGGCTTTCGCCACCCAAGAAAATAATTTTCCTGTGCTACTGTCGAGCAGAGCCACAGAAGTGATCCCGGGGTGAATTTCCTATCTCCCATCCAATCATCAAGATTTTTCTTGAACAGTGCTAATGAGGAACTTTGTTTGATATAGATAGGTAGTTTGTTCCAGAGTATGGGAAGCCTCTGGGACAGGAATCTATCCCTCCAGCATGTTCTGTTTATTGTGGTGACAAGGTTTAGGTCCCTAGAGCGTGTAGCTCGTAGGGATTGGGATTTCTTTAAGTGGAGCATGTCTGAAGGCTCTGGGTTTGACATAGCTTTGTGTGTTAGGCAGAGATCGCCTCTGAGTAGGCGATATGCAATGGAGTAAAGCTGCAGTTTTTTGAGACTGTCTGCATAGGGCATCTCTTTGAGGCCGATAATCGTCTTTGTGAGGTATTTCTGTGGCCTTTCCAGTTGTTGTAGATGTCTTGTGAGGTACATACCAAAAGGGGCATTGTACTCTATAATGGGTCTAATGAGTGACACGTAGAGGGGAACAATGACCTCTTCTTTCCTGGGTGAGAAACCTTTTGTGTTGAGGTGTGCCACATAGAAGGATTTCCTGACTACTGTGGCAATATGATTATCAAAGGAGAGACTACTGTCCACTTGTGTCCCAAGGTCTCTTATCACACTTTCGGTGTTAAGTAGACTACCACCTATGTGGTAGTTCATGGGTATTTAGTTTTTACCAAAAGGAATGACAATGCCCTTTTTGGCATTGAGCTTGAGGCCATGGCTTTGACACCAGGCATCTGTCTCAGCAAGGCCCTTTTGTAGGATGTCCACATCTTTTGGAGTTTTGATTATGGCTCCTAGTTTGCAGTCATCTGTGAACTTCGTTAGCCAAAGACCTTCTGTGTTGGCCTGTACTTCAGAGAAGTAGATACCAAACAGGAGAGGACCCAGGACTGAACCCTGTGGTACTCCACTTGTCACTGGTCTGAAGCTGGACTTGGAGTCTGCTACTTTCACAGTGTGGGTTCTGTGAGTGAGCCAGTTGGCAACCCATCTTGTGACATAGGGATTTATACCTAGTTTAGTGAGTTTATCTATAATTCCAGAGTGGGGGATGGTGTCAAAAGCCTTAGCGAGATTTAGATAGGCTGTGTGAACCACCTTACCCTAATCTACAGCTTTGGTGACTGCTTCAAAGAAGTCTACCAGGTTTAGGAGATATGATCTGCCTTTTACAAACCCGAACTGGGTGGGGTCCTGAGTTTGGAGATTACCAATGTCATTGTTTACAAGTTCCATGTTTATACGCTCCATAGCCTTGCAGACCAGGCTCGTTAGGCTAATGGGGCGGTAGTTTCCAGGGTCTGTGGTGGCTCTCCCTTTGTGGAGTGGGATAACTGTCGCTGTGCGCCATTCAGTGGGCACATAGCCTGAGGTGAGGCTATGATTGAACATGGTACTTAGGTGGGGTGCCAGTTCATTCTGTAGTTCATGTAGAACACAGCCTGGGATGTCGTCAGGTCCCATGGATGCTGTGTTCTTGGCTTTGGATAGTGTGTTTTTTACCTGTGCAGCCGTGATTACAGGAACTTTGCATTCTTCTGGTATAGAGATGGGCCCTTTAGGGGATGACAGAGGGGTAAAGTTAGCACTGAACCTATCTGCCAGGATGTTGGCAATATCTGTTGTTTCTGTATATTTAGTGCCATTGTACTCTAACTCAGAGCAGATATGAGTGTTGCCATTGAGATTCTTGTCATAGCTATAGAATGCTTTGTGGTTGTCTTTAGAGTCAGTGGCGATTTTGTTTTCATAACTAGCTTTGGAGGATTTTATGAGGGATCTCAGCTTCTTACTGAAGCTGACCAGGGAGTTTCTCCAATCATGTCTTAAGAATCATGAAGTTGTCTTTGGAGATATTTTTTAACATGGTTTCTTTAATGGGGGGGGGGGGGCAGAATGTGGATATACAGGGTAATTAGCTTAGGGTCAGATTGGATCAATGAGGTGTTGACTTCAGGTGTGGAATACCGGTCATTCAGAACAAACCAAACCTCGTAACCAACACAAATAACCACAAAGTGAGCTAAATGCTACTCATTGTCAGAAGTCTCAGCCTCCAGATGCACAAACTTGAGGCACTTCTCAGTATGGACAATATTGATATCTGTGCAGTAACAGAAACCTAGTTCAAGGCTCCAGAGAGCACACCAGCACTACCAGGATACTACTCATTCCATACCTTCGTGTCAGAACCTTGATCATAGCACATAGGATGGGGATGTATCCATATTCATCAAGGATACCTACACCTCTCTCTACATCCTCTCTACAGGATATGTACCCATAGAATGTTGCACAGCAACATTCTTCCCACTCCACAGGGGTGGGGCCACAAAAGACCCTTTTCATTCATGCTCTATGAACCTGACGAGTGTGATCTGCAAGGCAATGGAGCCAATCATAATGGAAGTCAACAATAAAGACATTGGGAACCTTCACATAGTTGAGCACACCCAGTTTGGCTTCGTCAAATGCTGATCACGCCTCCTGAACTGGGTGGATTTCTTTGAGACAATTACCCATGCTACAGATGATTGAAATGAGCTCCACACAGCCTACCTATACCTCGCTAAGGCCTTTGACACCATTCCCCAGTCAGGTATCATAGATGAACACGCCAACCTGGGCATGAATGCCTACATCACAAGATGGATTGCAAACTGGCTCACAGATCCCACAAATTAAGAGTTGCTGGCTACATGTCAGACTCTACACCTGTAACAACTGGTGTCCCCCAGGATTCAGTCCCGGGGTCCCTCCTGCTTGGTATAGACTTCTCAAAAGTACATGCCAACACAGGAGGGTTGTGGTTGACTAAGTTTGCTGGGAACTGTAAAGTGTTTGCCATAACAGATTCCCCGGGTGACACAAATATTCTCCAGAAGGGACTCTGAGACAGATGTGTGGTGTCAGAATCATGACCTCAAGCTCAATGTGGAAGAATGCATAGTAATCCCCTTTGGTGAAAACAAACTACCACATAGGTGTTACCCCCTTAAAACTGACAAGGTAATAAGGGATCTGGGGACACAAGTAGATAGTCATCTTTCCTTTGACAACCATGTTGCCAAAGTGATTGGGAAATCCTATGTGGCCCACCTATTCAACAAAGGGTTTGCATCAGGATCAAAAGAGGTAGTGGTGGCCTTCTACCCTTAAGTCATCAGACCCATCATTGAGTACAATGCACCATTTTGGATGTACTCAACTAAGCATATCCAGCAGCTGTAGAGACCACGGAGGTACCTCACCAAGAGGATTACTGGCCTCAAACAGTTGTGTTATGCAACACAACTGGTAAAACTAAATCTGTTCTCCGTTGCGTACCACCTACTCAGAGGCACACTCTGCCTAACATACAGAGCCATGTCCAACACATATCCGTAGATGAAGCATGCTCAACAGTTAACAAAATTGAGTCACACTACACACTCCAGGGATATGAACCTCATCACAACAATGAATACAACATGCTGATTGGATAGAGTACCATCCCAGACACTTGCCTTACTGTGGAACAAAGTCCCACTATACATCAGACAGAGCCCCTCGCTGACGCTCTTCAATAGGAACGTTGATGAGTGGATGGGAAACAGATAATTCATGCCAGGCATCCCATCAGCAGCCCCACTAGAAAGGGGCTTAAGGTACTATTAGAACTAGGGCTTGGGAGACTACTCAATGGGGTGGTGAAAGCTGCACAACTTGCCTAGGCTAACCTATGCCTTCGTGAAGATAGTCTACTACATACCTATGAACCTATGTGACAGGTACATATCTACAGATAGTAGATGTATACTACATTGTACAGTCATGTTGTACAGCAGGCACATGGACCACATACTCTGTAATGCTTACAGATACTGGTGGCTGTTATGTACAGTGGGTGAGATGTGCACCTCATGTCTTTTGTGCCATTGGGATGTGTGCTGGGTGGGACAGTCCTGGATGGCTCCCTGTCATGGTCACCCTCTTACACACATCTGCCCATCCATCTTTGGCTTATTATACTTTGTTCCCCCTATATATATATATATATATATATATATATATATATATATATATATATATATATATATATATATATATATATATATCGTTAGGTAATAGCCTATCTGCCTGAAGGCATATTAGTATGGCCAGAGTATGCAGCTATCACCACACATGGGGTTAGTTCCCTAGGCCTCTGTGTAGTAGAGCTGATTAAGGGATCCGTGGTGTGACAGTTCAGTTTCACATACACTCATCAAGGCTCCTCTGGAAGAGCGTCAGTTAGGGACTCAGCTTAATGTAGGTTGGGAGCCTGTTCCAAAATAGGGGAAGTCTGTGAGTTAGTAATATATCCCTCCAACATGTTCTTTTTATTGTTGTGATGATGATATTCCTAGAGCATGTGGCACAGTGAGCTTGGGTTTACTTCAGATAGCGCATGTGCATCAGTTCTGTATTGGACATGGACCTGTCTGTTGGGCAGAGATCGCCTGGGTAGACAGTATGCAACAGAGTACAGATTGAGGTAAATTCAGTCTTGTTGCATGGGGCAACTGTTTGAGGCCAGTAATCCTCTTGTTGAAGTACTTCAGTGGTCTTTCCACCTGCTGAAGGTGCCTAGTCAGATTCATCGCAAGTGTGCCGTGATACTCTCTGATGGGTTTGATGACTGATGAGTAGAGGCAACCTCCTTTGACCTACATGCAAAGACCTTGGCAATTTGTGGGAACACACAGCATGATTTTCTAACCACTTTTTGAATGTGTTTCTGGAAGTAGAGAGGACTATCCACGTGTCCATAGAGCCCTTATTATTATCTCCATATTTAGGGTGTTGGCACCTATGTGGTATTTTATGACTAGCTCAAGGCCATAATTTTGACACCACACTTGCCTGACTGAGACCCTTTTTAAGGATGTCTGTTGTCCCAAACATCAATTATGACAACCTTTTTGCAGTCATCTACAAAATTTGCTAAACATAACCCTCATGTGTTTGACTGTATTTCTGAAAAGTATACACCAGACAGGAGGGGTCCCAGGACTGAGCCATGGGAGCAGTTGCTACCAGCTTGAACAGGAGACCACTATTCTTACCTTGTGGGATCTATCTGTGCCCCAGTTGGCAATCCATCAGATGACATATGTGTTTATGCACAGGTTGTTGATTTTGCGGATATGACATGTGCGTGGGATGTTGGAAAAGGGCTTTTCAAGGTCTATGTAGGCCGTATGGAGCTCATTTCATTGATGTATGTCCTGGGTGACTGCCTTGAAAACTGTCTAGCAGGTTTAGGAGCCATGGTTTGCCCCTGACCAAGCCAAAATGGGTAGGGTTGGGTGTTTGTAGGCTCCCAATAGCTCTGTTTGAGTTCCATAATGATGGACTCCATGGCCTTGAAGATCAGTCTTATAAGATTATAGTTCCCATGGTCTGTTGTGCACCGACACTTGTGGAGTGTGCCAAATGTTGCTGTAACCCATTCAACAGTTTCATATCCTGTACAGAGGGTGAGTCTCAACAGACTGTTCAAGAGCAGGGTTTGTTTGTTTAGGAGTTCACATATGACACAGCCAGGGAAACCATGTCATCCCGTATACTCAGTGTTTTTAGGTTTGGATAGAGCTGTTTAACCATTGTATATGTGATTTCTGGGTTTTCACAATCTCCAGGTATGGTAATGGGCCCTTTTGTCAGTGAGAGGGGGGTAAATATGCATGAACCTGTCTGACAAGATGTTGGCAATGTCAGTCATGTACATGTATTCATTTACACTTTGCACTGAGTCAGAATATATATGAGTTTACATTGATATTTATGACATAGCGAAAGACAGCTTCATGGTTCTCTATGGACTCTTTGGCAATATTTTTGCCAGAACATGGCTTGGGTAATGTTAGGAGTGCTCATTGTTTCTTGATGATACTGATCGGAGATTTATTGATCTTCTTTGCATTTTCACTTTCATTGAACAACTTAAGTACTTGTAGTACATAGTTTGATTATGACAGGGGTCCAGTATATTATATGGGTCTGTTTTCATATCATTGTGTGCGCAAGGCAGGATTGGTGAATAGTGACAAGTGTCTGGAGTAAGAACTGCAACTGCCAGATATTTGTGGCCCACTGCTGTACTCAGACATGGCCTAAGTGTGTGAGCATGCCCAGTATGACCTTACAGTATGTTGCTGACTGAAATTTGCTAAATTTGTTTAAGTATGTGAGCATGCCCACTATGGGCATATGTACTATATGTGTGTGAAAAATCAAGTTGGTTTTTACTTCAGGGCTCACCATTGTGATGTTCATCGTGTTTCACTGTTGCAGTCATGACTGTAGGGTTCTCCCCTGCCGGCAGGCAGTCCTTGGTCGGCCAGAATCCCAAAGTCTGGGTCCGGCATCGGCTGTTCAGCCACGCTCCCTGACATCAGAGCACCAGGAGTACAAAGCTGACAGCCGACGCCATGTTCTCCAGTCTTTCTTGCCGTGAGGTGATAGCAGTTCGCAAGTGCCGGTCGGCTGACTCCTGACAATTTTTTCTGAACAAACTTCAATCCGAAGACTTTCTTCTCCTACTCAAAGCTAAGTACCCCGTTGGGGAAACTTTTTTCTTGCTCCAGTCCGATGTCAGAAAAAGTTAATAATTGTATTTCATGTGGGAAGCAAATACCTCATAAGGATTTTCATTCTTACTGTATTCCTTGCTTAGGCCCTGACCACGTAGCTAGTTGTCGGTTTTGTGCTAGATTCAATCAACGTACAATTAAACGAAGGTACGATTTTGCATTTCATTACTTCGGTAGGCGTTTTAATTACAAAATGTCGTCTGATACGGTTCCGGCTACCGGAGTTCACAAACGATGCAAGGACAAAGACAGGCCTCCGAGGTCCAAATCAGACGATATCGTTCAAGCAGAGCCAGCTTCAGGTTCGGCCGTCGTCAGTGAGGCGCTTTTGCAGCCCCTGTCGGCCATTTCGGAACCGATGGCCGAAATGGATTCCCACGAGGAGCCAACTAGGCCTTTGAATATTTCTGTTGCAGGACCTTCGGACAATGCTCCTTCGGATGGGTCCAGAGCCGCTGTGCAGGTACCAGCTTCCGAAGGGGTTTTCAGGCCTACTCAGCTTCTAATAAAGGCAAAGCCAAAGACAAAGGCAAAGACTCCTTCCAAATCAAAGACTGCAACACAGGCCTCTTCTGATCTGGCTCCCAAGTCACAGAAACAGTTACTTAAGATGGCGGAGGACTTGCTTACTATGATTAGGAGTTCACATCCCCCTCCAGATAAAAGGCCAAGGCAGGAAGTTTATTATGACTCCTCTGATCAGGCTTCTGTTTCTTCAGTTTCTTCTTCTGACCAAGAATATTCTTTCCCTCCTTATGAGGATTATGATGCTGAGGAATCCATTCCTTCAGCTTCTCCCCCTGAGGACTTCTCTTTTGGGGAAACTTTGCATGAAATGAGGGAACATTTCCACTGGGAAGGACATGAGTATTCAGAATCTAAGAAAAGACTAAGGGATTTTCTTCTTCTTCCCCAACATAGACCCCTGGCTATTCCTCCTATTTTGGATATTGTGGATGATGCTTTTTCGGAGGCTAACTTAACCCCTGACTCTTTTCCTCCAGCTCCTGTTAAGCCTGACCGATATTACAGGGTTCCTAATTCCCACCAGTTTTTATACAAGAACCCTTCTGCTGACCCTGAAACCATTTCTCAGGGTCCTAAGGGAGTTAAGGCCGCTTCTGCTAAAAACCCCATTCCCACTGAGAAGGATTCCAGATCTTTAGAAAGATGGGGCAAAAAAGTGTACACTTCTACTTTATCTATTAGGGCTTTAGTTTCATATGCTGAAATACCAGCAATTTCTCCTGTCTGTTTTAAAACAAAAGCTAACTTCCATTTCCGCCTGTGCAGATGATAAGGAATTACATGACTTAATGCATGCCACTGAACAAGTTGGGAAGCATGGTTTACACTGTGGATTTGATGCCTTGGAGGCTTCTTGTAGGGCTGCTGCCTCTGGCACAGTAATTAGAAGGCATGCATGGTTAAAGGAACAAAATTTGCCAGATCAAGTAAAAGCTAAATTATTGGATGCTCCTGTCCAGCATAATGTTTTGTTTGGATCTAAAGCTGAAGAGGTGATTAAAAAGATGGAGGACAAGGCAAAATCCATGGAAACAGTTAAAGATTTCTTACAAGTACAGCCACCCAGATTTAGTAGGAATTGGCCTACTAAAAATTGGTCCTTTCCCAATTCAGACAGGCCTCAGAGGAGTAGATACAGACGCTCCTGAGGAAGGCCTCAAACACAAGCCTCTTACAGACCAAGACAGTGGACTGCTTCCACCCCTAGGGGAGGAGAGAACAGGTCACAAGCTCATAGGAAACAGACTCAATGACTCCCTCTGTTGGGCTGCAGGACCTTCTTGCCTGGAAGCCCCTCTCTGAGGAAAACTTTCTCTTTTTCACCAAAATTGGACTCATATAACCCAAGACAAGTGGGTTCTGGATGTGGTTTCAAGAGGTTAAAAATTCCATTTTCATACCCTACCAAGGCCAAGCGGATGGCCAGATCTTCCAAAACATTAATGGACAGAGGCCTTAAACCAGGTGGAAGCTCTCTTGGCTATGAAAGCCATAGAACTAGTTCCACTTTCAGAGATGGGACAAGGTTTTTACTCCAGGCTCTTTCTAGTCCCCAGGAAGCAAAATTCATGGAGACCCATTCTGGATCTGTCAGTCTTGAACACGTTTCTAGAGATACCAAAATTCAAGATGCTTACTCTACAGCAGCTACTTCCAATGCTGACCAAAAATGCATGGATGGTAACTTTAGATTTAAAGGAGGCATATTTACACATTCCCATCAGGCAGGACCGCAGAAAATACCTCAGGTTCAAGGCCGGATCGAGGCACTTTCAATTCTCTGCGCTGCCCTTTGGATTGTCTACTGCGCCCAGGGTCTTCACCAAATGCCTGGCTCCAGTAGTAGCTTATTGCAGACTCAAGGGAATTCAAATTTACCCTTATCTGGATGACTGTCTTATTCAGGCAGACAGCAAGGATGTCTTACTCCAGCATCTACAGTTTGTTCAGAATCTTCTCAAGTTCCTGGGATTCACTGTAAACATAAAGTCAAATTTGACACCCTCACAGCGAATAATTTTTCTGGGCGCTTCTCTAAACACAACAACCCAGATGGCATTTCTGACATATGAAAAACAGTTACAGCTGGCTTCAACTTTCAAAACCTTGGCAACTTTAACTCTGCTATCTACAAGGAGATTCCTGCAGGGTTTGGGTTACATGGCCTCCTGCATCCTTCTCGTACCATATGCAAGACTACATATGAGGAAAATACAGTGGTACCTAAAAAGTGTATGGTCCCAGCATTGCCACAGTTTAGACATACTGATCTCCGTCCTGCCTTGTCTTCAAAAGGAATTCCTTTGGTGGTCCAAGGCATGTACTCTAAACAAAGGAAAACCCTTCTGTCTGCCTCCTGCCACTCGGATACTAACCACGGATGCCTCAGATTATGCATGGGGAGTCCATTTTCAGGGCAGCTGTCTGCAGGGCCTTTGGACAAAGGATCAAAAGCATCTACATATCAATTTAAAGGAAATGTTAGCCGTTCAGAAAGCTCTGTTGGCCTTCAGGAATCTTCTACAACCAGGACAACTACTGATACGGACAGACAACACCACAGTTATGTGGTACATAAGCAAGGGGGGATCTCATTCCTACCCCCTTTGCAGACTAGCCATGGATCTGTGGAACACAGCTCTAGCTTGCCATCTGGACCTTCAAGCTCAGTTTCTACCAGGAAAGCAAAACTTCCTGGCAGACAGTCTGAGCAGAAACCTTTCGGACCCACACGAGTGGATGCTGGACACCGAAATATTCAAGATGATAACAGCAGTCTGGGGATGTCCTCAAATAGACCTCTTTGCATCCCACCTCAATCATCAACTACAGATTTTTTGCACCAGGACTTTCCACGAACAGGCTTGGAAAGTGGATGCACTATCATTCATTTGGAGAAACCTCTCGGGATATGCCTTTCCACCTCTTCCTCTTCTTCCACGGGTATTATTAAAGATCAAACAGGACAAGCCCAAGATGATAATCTTGCTGGCCCCAAATTGGCCTCGACAGTTTTTGTACCCAACTCTGAAAAACCTTTGTCTGGAGCCCCCTTGGGTTTTACCACAGACTCCGAACCTTTTGTCCCAACACCAGGGTCAGGTTCTACACTCCCATGTCAGAACTCTCAGCCTGGCGGCCTGGTTAATCCAGGGTCTTTGATTCATTCTCTCCTACCCAAGCAGGTTATGGATGTCATTTTAGAAGCCAGACGTCCTAGCACTAGAAAATCTTACGCAGGAAAATGGAAAAGATTTTGTTCCTGGATGCAGGCTCAGGATTCTGATCCTCTTCTTCCTAACATTCCTTTGATTTTACTTTACCTGACAGACCTCTTACATAGGGGTCTCTCTTTCTCTTCCATTAAGATACATGCCTCTGCTATTTCTGCTCATTATAATACAGACCCTCCAATCTTTTCCCACCAGCTCATGAGACAGTTTCTCAGAGGAGCTAAGAACTTAAGGCCCCCTAGATCTCCTCCCATTCCTGCTTGGGATCTCAACTATGTTTTGGAAAAGCTCACCTTACCTCCTTTTGAGCCTGCTGCCACTTCTGACATCAAGTTTTTATCTTGGAAAACAGCCATCCTGTTAGCTCTGACGTCTGCCAGGAGAGTTTCAGAGTTGCAAGCTCTTATGGCTGTGGAACCTTATATTATTTTTCATCAAGACAGGGTGTCTTTAAGGACTAATCCTACTTTCATGCCTAAGGTGGTTTCCAAAGTGGCTTTAAATCAAACTATTCACTTGCCAACTTTTTCCCCACTCCTCAAAATAAAGGGGAAAGGATCTTACATTCCAAGGATCTTGCATTCCTTGGATGTACACAGACAACTACGTGTTTACCTGGACAGAACCAAGGACATCAGGAAATCAGAGCAATTGTTTGTTTCTTATGCTTCAAGTTCCCAAGGTAAAGCCATTTCAAAACAGACCATTTCTAAATGGATTGCTCATGGAATCAGATTTTGCTATTCACACCATGGAAAGCAAATCCCAGGGAGTATAAGGACTCATTCCACCAGAGCTGCTGCCACTTCCGCTGCCTTCCTCAGGGGAGTTGCTACCAAAGACATTTTGGAAGCTGCAACTTGGAGTTCAGTGCATACCTTTTCAAAGCACTACAATCTACCTCTCTACTCTAAGTCTAGGGCAGGCTTTGCTTCTGCAGTCTTGCAGGGCCTTTTAGCCGCCTCTTCTTCTTTATGACCACCTCCCTTTCATTCTGCTTTGGGATTCTACCCTACAGTCATGACTGCAACAGTGAAACACGATGAACATAGTACAGTTGTGTACACTTACCATAAATGTAGATGTTCGAGTGTCTTCACTGTTGCAGTCTGGGTTTCCCTCCCTCCTGTCCCCTCTTATTTTTACTTTTGTGTGGTTCCTTTTTTCACCATTCTTCTGAGGTGTATTTGCAAAGGGTATGGGACGTTATTCATTTTGGGACTCCTGACATCTGGGGCAAGAAAAACTGGAGAACATGGCATCGGCTGTCAGCTTTGTACTCCTGGCGCTCTGACGTCAGGGAGCGTGGCTGAAAAGCCGACGCCGGACCCAGACTTTGGGATTCTGGCCGACCAAGGACTGCCTGCCGGCAGGGGAGAACCCTACAGTCATGATTGCAACAGTGAAGACACTCGAACATCTACATTTATGGTAAGTGTACACAGCTGTACTTTGTACATCAACAGGAAGCACACTGTGCCTGCAGGGCTTCCATGAGTCAATTTGCATAGACTTATCAACATTTCTACATACAGGGGGGACAGCTATTATTTGTACATTTCTACCTAGGGGGGCACACCTGATTGTTACTGCGGGTGTACATAGGATGAGGGGTACACCTGACACTTGTACACATTTGCTAGGCCTGCACTGCTATGTCAGATACTCCATTTCAGTCTGTACTGGTGCCTATCATACTGGCTTGAGGCATACCACTGTACTACAGACCTTAGCTTCCAATTACACACATATTAGTTTGTGACTTCATAGCCTACCCAACCCACATCACACTGTCTGGCCTGCTGTTATCTGTCTGCATAGCCCTGGGGGGAGGTTACTCATATGCCTCTTCAGAGGGCATAATACAGCATTTGTTTGAGTTTGCGTTTGTCTACAATTGTCCTGCTGGCTGTGACTGTTGGGTATGTGACCCCCCCCAACTGGTATGTGTGAGTGACTTAAGTTGTGTCAGTGCCAGTGAAATGCTGTCATGGCTTAGTGGTTCAGTACTGTGACTATAGTGCACAGTATCCCGAGTTCGAGCCCTGTCACTGCTTTTTATTTTCCTGCTGGGCAGACCTGACTGGTTAAGGAACAGTAAAGCAGGTGTGAGCGTGTTTACCCGACTTTGCCCAACATTGCCCAACTTTGCCCGACGTTGCCTGACGTTGCGCTGGTTAGAGCGGTGCGCAGCTATGCGCACTTGTATTTAAATATGCTCAATACTGGTAAAATTTGCTTAGCAGTGCTTTTATATTGCTTAAAATAGGGACTCATGCCTCAGGTGGTGCTGCAGGGCTGCCTATGTTGGATGCACATATTACACTCCCTATACATGTTTGAAAACAGGTAGTGTCAAGTTAGGCATTCCTTTTACTGTATGTGTGAGTCAGAGAGCGGTGTCATTTCCAGGGTTCCTACTGAGTCAGTGTATGTGCTATGCATTGCCTCTTTGCCAAGGGCAGGGCATACTGGGCATGCCTCCTACTGCCTACTGGGGCAGGCTCAGGTTGTTCCTCCTCTGAGTCACGCTGTGCCTGTGCAGGCCTTGGCAATGGTGGGGGGCTGTTTGGCCCTGCCCCATGTTGTTCCTGCTGCAGCTGTTTCCACAGGATCATGCTGTGTAGCATGGCACATACCATGACAATTTGGGTACATGTAGTTGGTGAGTACTGCAAGGCTCCACCAGATGTGTCCAGGCACTTGAACTATGACTTGAGCATCCCAAACACAGGCTTAATTATGTTTCTTGTTTGTGCGTGTGCCTCATTATGGAGTTCTTGTTCGGGTGTGTGCATTTCTGATGGGTGTCATCAGCCATAGCTCCATTGCATATACAGCATCCCCCACTAGGTGACCATCAGGGATGTCCCCATTGGCAAATCTCTGCTACAGCTGCGTCAGATGCCAGATGTAGGAATCGTGATAACTTCCAGGGCAGCCAGCACACACATTCATTATTATGCCCTGGGCATCGCACAAGACTTGGCAGTTGATGGAGGGGAAGCCCTTGAGGTTGATGTAGACCCTACCCCGCTCACCAGTTGGTGCTTTGATGTGTATGGGCATGCAGTCTATTGCACCCACTACCTCAGGGTATTCTGCTATTTGGTGGAAAAGATGCATATTGATGGCCAATGCCTCACTGGAATTGGGGAAATATACGTGCTCACCGACATGTGCTGACATGGCATCCAGGACCTGGTGCAGTACCCTGGATGCTGATGCCTGTGAAATCCCCATCATATCACCAGTTAGTCTCTGAAAGGTACCTGTAGCTAGTATTCTTAGGCAAACACATACCTTGGTATCCACTGGGATGGGTTCCCCTCTGTTGGCTCTGTGTGTGAGGCGTGGCCAGCACAGCTCAACAATTTGCTGCAGGAGGTCTCTGTTCACCCTATAGCGCTCCACTATCTCCAGCTCATGTAGCCCCTGGTAGGTTACTCTGGGTCTGTACACTCTTCTCCGTCTCCTCACTGTGGGTTACTCAGCAGCATTCACAACATCACCACCCTCAGCACCTTGTACATGTTAGTTTATGATAGCAAGAGCAGCCCCTAACATGTTGTCTGACTTTAAAGTTTTTAAGCTTTCCCTCTTTGTATACTGCAGTGTTGCAGAGTTCTTGGGGAAAAAACAGGGAAGAATGCTGTTTGGAGAGTTTAAAGTGCCGGGTTGGCCTGGGCTAGTCTGCTGCCTGTGTAATTGGCTGATTCTGATATATTTCACCTGGCAGCTCTGCTAGTTTTCCTTGGTTAACTTCCTACTACTACTTTTCCTTCCTTTTCCCTTACTGTTTCCGCCCAGGGCAGCGCCGCCCAAATGAGCGCACATGCGCGCACACGCTGTATGCACGTTTGCAAGAAATTTCAGATATATTCACGGCGTACACCTTTGGTTTCTGGTTTTCAAAAAGGTTAACTGTAGACACGCCTCTTGCAATCCTGAGCAACTCAGGGCAAACATGATGTTACCTAAATTATACTCTACTACTCATCTACTCCTACACATACACTCTTGGGACGGCTCACATGCTGGGGAAAATTGGGATACACTATCTTTATCCTCATTTGCATAGGATCGCCTATTAATGCATGGTTACATCTCTCACACTGAGCTTCTTCCCTTTATCAACCACTACTCAGTGGCCATGTTGTCTTCAGCCTGCCATTCACCTGCATGGCAGGATAAGCTTTTTAGTGTAAATGGCTATTTTTGGCTATTTTTAAATTATTTTCTGTTTTTTTAAAGCACTGCACGTTTGCGCGGTGCTGCGCTATGCTTAAACATCGGAGATCGGGGGGAAAAAAATTAGATTTTAATAATTTTAAACATTTATAAATGCCAATGGCCTTTTATTTGGCCATTGGCATGCTTCCTCAACTGTATGCATCCTTTATTTGGAGCTGTCATAGCTCCATTTAGCTATTTGCAGAACGGTACTCCGTTACCAACGGAGTACACTTATGCAGATAACACTAATCTTCCATGGACAGGTTAGTGTTTCCTGTATTGCAAATTTATCTAATTTTCATAGCTTTCAGCAGTAAATGAGGTAATTTGCATACCATGACGCTGTCCGTGCAAGAGTAGCTTGAGCAGCTCTCGTGCACGCCCCTGCTGGCTGTACCTGGATCGCACGGCAGATATATTGCCTCCGTGAGCTCCCACACTCTTCTTGCACTCTGTGCAAGCTTTCGTAAATCCGGCCAAGTGTCTTGTCAGTGTAGTCTGACAGCTTCAGTCTAATCATTTTGAATCCTTTTAATAAAGCTTGGCACCACCTTTGAAAGTTTTAACGCAGGACACAAGTGGTGTGTATGCAGGGCTTTTTAAAATGATACCTTTTTAATATAAGACTGTATTATGGCACATGATAATGTTGAATAGTATTTTGATGTTTTTAAACCTAATATGACTGTAAGCATAGTTATCTCAATTTGATTGCATACAATTCAAATATAATAGTCAAATTTGCTGCAAAACAAGAATGAAGTGTATCCAAGGTTTTTCCTGTACAATAGAGCTCTAGTCATAATGAATTTGCACCTGTTCAGGTGGTAACATTTTTCTGAGAGAATTTCATAAAAATAATGTTGATAATTCCTAACGTCAAGCCAGCCTTCAAGCACCATGATAGCTGTCACATTCTCTTTCATATGCATTTTTATCAATTAAACTTGGTTGCCTCCATAAGAAATGA